>NC_047507.1:0-255631 GCF_902827115.2 Pseudochaenichthys georgianus | reverse complement strand
TATCCCGCTCAGACGGAGTGGCATCGTAAGGAAGGGCTCTGCAGGAAGGTCGTCCACTACTTCAACAAGGGCAAGGTGAGGAGGGGAGGCCGACAAGAACACACACACATAGATATGAACTCAAATCAAAATGTATTATAGCCCCAAATCACACAAAAAAGCCTCAAAGGGCTGTACCAAGCAAACAAGAGCAAAGACAAAAACAAAATACAAACGTCATATCAGGCTGACAACCAAAACCACATTCAGGGACCCATTGACGTTCATACTAGGGAACAGGAAGTGGCAAAGTGCTGAGTAAAATCAGGGTGTTAGGACTTGTTCCTGCACCTCTCAATGTGCACAATTTGTTCATTTTTTGTTGGTACTGATTAATTGTGTGTGTGTGTGTGTGTGTGTGTGTGTGTGTGTGTGTGTGTGTGTGTGTGTGTGTGTGTGTGTGTGTGTGTGTGTGTGTGTGTGTGTGTGCGTGTGTGTGTGTGTGTGCAGTGTTGGGAGTTTGGTATCCCTCTGTGCAGGGAGCTGGCCTTCCAATATGAGACTCTGTACGACTACCAGAGTCTCAGCTGGATACGGGTGAGCTTTTATTCTTTTCTTAATCAGCATCAACACACTCCTCATATATCTGTAAGACATTAATGTGTGTGTGTGTGTGTGTGTGTGTGTGTGTGTGTGTGTGTGTGTGCGCCTGTGTGCGCCTGTGTGTGCGTGCGTGTGTGTGTGTGTAGAAAATGGAGGCAGCGTACTATGACAACATTATGGAGCAGCAGCGTCTGGAGCCGGAGTTTTTCCGGGTCGGATTCTACGGCAGGAAGTTCCCCTTCTTCCTCAGAGTGAGTTTGAAAATGCATCTTCTGGTCTCGATGCAGCTTCTTCTAAACGCTCACCAAAGCCAGTTAACATCTATACAGGTGTTTGGAGACCAGCCGTAAAGGATAGCAAGGTTACGTGCAGATAATGCTATACATGCAGCGTGTGTTTGACCTGATATCGATGTCTTAGGTGTCTTCTATGTCCACAGCAGTGCTTTGCTTAGCTTGCTGCTGGTCATCCTGTTTCTACAAACTGCATATAATATGGAGAAGTACCTCATTCAAACCTGAAGTATAATCCACACTGTCCCTTTACAATAGTTGTCCAGCTGTTTTAACCCACAGCGGCAGAATATAATATCTATGAGGTTTGAGCTGTTCTGTTCAAATCCCCATTTATTGTCTGTTTTCTGACTTTGAGCATTTTGATTCCTCCGCACCAGAACAAAGAGTTTGTTTGTCGCGGACATGACTACGAGAGGCTAGAGGCCTTCCAGCAAAGGATGCTGGGAGAATTCCCACAAGCCATTGCGATGCAGCATCCCAACCAACCGGACGAGGCCATCCTGCAGTGTGACGCCCAGTGTATCCTTCAGTCTGCAGGATCAATGAGTGATTATTGATCTGTCAAATCTCCATACTCCGTACTCTGTGATTTGCCTGATCTTGAAAATCTATTAGTTTTGAAACATTTTGAAACACCTTATTCACGTCACCACCGCTAAGCTAAAGGCGGCTAATGTTGGGCTGTAAAGGAACTACAGCACGGTCACATGACTTCACGTCACCACCGCTAAGCTAAAGAGGCTAATGTTGGGCTATAAAGGAACTACAGCACGGTCACATTACTTCACGTCACCACCGCTAAGCTAAAGGAGGCTAATGTTGGGCTATAAAGGAACTACAGCACGGTCACATGACTTCACGTCACCACCGCTAAGCTAAAGGCGGCTAATGTTGGGCTATAAAGGAACTACAGCACGGTCACATGACTTCACGTCACCACCGCTAAGCTAAAGGTGGCTAATGTTGGGCTATAAAGGAACTACAGCACGGTCACATGACTTCACGTCACCACCGCTAAGCTAAAGGAGGCTAATGTTGGGCTATAAAGGAACTACAGCACGGTCACATGACTTCAGGTCACCTCCGCTAAGCTAAAGGCGGCTAATGTTGGGCTATAAAGGAACTACAGCACGGTCACAGTGCTCAGTACTCAGATCTTGTACTTGAGTAAAAGTAGAAGTACTCAGATATTGTACTTGAGTAAAAGTTCTCGGATATTGTACTTGAGTAAAAGTAGAAGTACTCAGATCTTGTACTTAGTAAAAGTACTCAGAACTTGTACTTGAGTAAAAGTAGAAGTACTCAAATCTTGTACCTGAGTAAAAGTAGAAGTACTCAGATATTGTACTTGAGCAAAAGTTCTCGGATATTGGACTTGAGTAAAAGTAGAAGTACTCAGGTCTTGTACTTGAGTAAAAGTAGAAGTACTCAGAACTTGTACTTGAGTAAAAGTAGAAATACTCAAATCTTGTACTTGAGTAAAAGTAGAAGTAGTCATATCTTGTACTTGAGTAAAAGTAGAAGTACTCAGATCTTGTACTTGAGTAAAAGTAGAAGTACTCAGATATTGTACTTAGTAATAGTAGAAGTACTCAGAACTTGTACTTGAGTAAAAGTAGAAGTACTCAAATATTGTACCTGAGTAAAAGTAGAAGTACTCAGATCTTGTACTTGAGTAAAAGTAGAAGTACTCAGATCTTGTACTTGAGTAAAAGTAGAAGATCCGTGCAAACACACAGAGAACATGACATTTGTCAGACCCTGTTGTTCTTCCACGGTGCCTCCCTCCCTGCAGTTATCCCTTGACTCTGACCTCAGACCTGCAGATCTACGCTGTGTCTGCGGTGCCGGACAGCCTGGGCGTGCTGCAGATGGACCGCGTCCCCGACCGCATCAAGAGCTTCTACCGGGTCAACAACGTGCTGCGCTTCAGATACGATCGGCCCTTCCACAAAGGCTCCAAGGACAGAGACAACGAGTTCAAGGTGAGCGGGGGAAAGACACTTATGGATAGAAAACGCAGATTTCAGCCTTTGCAGACCATTCAAACCAATAGGACACACTACAGGGGCAGAATAGGACCTCTTTAAAATGCTTTAATATGAACCCAATAAGTGTGCAAGAATGCAAGAACGTTAACTTTTAATTCGACCTTTTGACATCTTTGCGAATGTATTTGATTGGCCGAGGTGCAGCTCGTTCCACCTTTAGGAGACATTTCTTGTATAAAACATTGGATACATCTCCTGATTGTGTGGATTTAGGACTTCCTGTCTGACTTCTCGTTGTGTTTCAGAGTCTCTGGATCGAGAGGACGACTCTGATCCTGACTCACCCTCTGCCCGGGATCTCACGCTGGTTCGAGGTGGAGAAGAGGGAGCTGGTGAGTAAAAACATCTTCACACTAAACGGTAGAAACATTTTCCCTGTTGTTACGTTCCCTCCTGGTCTCCTGGTCTCCTGGTCTAGGGGGACAGAGGGAAGTAGCAACATATCAAAATAACCGGGATGGAAAAGAAAGAGAGAGGAAACTGATTTGGCAATTAGTTGATAATGTTTAATTGTTCGTAAAAAAAAGAAGAAGGCAGCCGGTTTACAAACTTAAGATGAATTAACTAAGAACAACTCTCTTATAAAAGAAAGTGACTAAAGTAGTCAGTTTATTGAACATGTCAGAAACAAAAACATACAACAATAATATATATATATATATATTCTCTTTTTTTTCCTTTTTCTTTTCTCACTCAAATTAATAATTATAACAAAGTACAACAATTTTTTTTATTTTTTTTTAAAACAAACAATAATAATTCTCAGATAGTCTCTGTCATGTTCAGCAGGGGCAAGAAGAAGCTTAACCAACCGTTCTGGTCCTCCCCCCTCTAGCATATATGTTTCTTATAAATAAAACATTAGGTCATCGTCATCAGCGACATGTTTGTCTTGTTAATTTGTTTGCTTTTTTACTAAACAATCAGAAATAAATTACTTTTACAAGAAACAACAACAATGGGATTTCACAGGTCTGTTCAGAAGCATTCATGATCTGGCTCCTAAATAATCCTTTCAGGTTCGATGGACTTCAGTGCATCGTTAGTTATTCCACAGACGAACACCTCTTGATGAGATGCAATGAAGTTTGCCATTTGTTCGTACGGGTGGTTTTTTGAAAATGCAGTTTCCTCTCAACGTGTGCATGCTTTCTCTCCGTGTGAAAAGTCCCTGGTATTATGAGGTCATGGTCGATTTGCGGCTTTGAACATAATTTGAATAGTTTTTATTATCAACCAGGTCTTGCAGTTTTAGTGTTTTTACTTTGTAGGTTCTCTGTACGTAGTTTTATGTATACGATACCCTGGAGCACATCTCCTTGCAACAAACAGGTTGAACTAGCAGGCCTCACACAGAGACACCACCCCACACATGCTGCAGGAAATGAAAGGAATAAAAGAAGGTTAGAAAAGTGTCAAAAGAACTCATTTCACGGGAAGACGAGAGGAGTGTGAGAATCTGGAACTATCAGGAACGAACTCCCAGAAACCTGCAGGTCCGCTGCAACTCTCACTACTTTGAAATCCAGGCTGAAGACTTTTCACATCTCACACTGCACTGTAACTGTTATTCGAGTACCTGTGTTATTCATGTTTTATTATCTTTGCTTTTTAATGTTTATAATGTGTTTGTTATGCTTTTAGTGTCTTTCATGTTTGTAAAGCCCTTTGAATTGCCTCGTGTTATAAATAAACCTTCTGTCTCTCAGGTGGAGGTGAGTCCGCTGGAGAACGCCCTCTCTGTGGTGGAGAATAAGAACCAGGAGCTGCGGACTCTGATCAGTCAGTACCAACACAAGCAGCTGCACGGGAACATCAACCTGCTCAGCATGACTCTGAACGGGGTGATCGACGCCGCCGTCAACGGAGGCATCGCCCGCTACCAAGAGGTCAGACAACAACCCTTAGTACACACATCCTGTACTCAAGTAAAGTACAGATACTCGTGTTTTAAAATACTCTGGTGAAAGTAGAAGTACTGACTAAACTTCTTTACTCAAGTCAAAGTAAAGAGGCTTTGAAGTGTACTTCAGTAAAAAGTACCCATAGCTAGCAGCTGCTTTAAAGAGTACCTGACCTCCCTTTATATCAATAGAACAATAATGTCATTGTTAGCTAATGAATGTTTCCATGGTGACCAACGGCAACATGACAACGTTTCCATTGGTCCCTCTTCTTTAGAGAAGACCAGGAAGTGATGGATACACGGATCGTGTTCCAACCAATAGGCACGCAGTGACTCTAAAGAATAATGACCACGCACCCACACACATTCAGACTAAAGGAACCAGCTGTTTGGGAAATGAGAGAAGTAGAAAGTACAGGTATTTGAGTTCAACATGTAAGAAGTAGAAAGTACAGGTATTTGAGTTCAACATGTAAGAAGTAGAAAGTACAGGTATTTGAGTTCAACATGTAAGAAGTAGAAAGTACAGGTATTTGAGTTCAACATGTGAGAAGTAGAAAGTACAGGTATTTGTGTTCAACATGAGAGAAGTAGAAAGTACAGGTATTTGTGTTCAACATGTAAGAAGTAGAAAGTACAGGTATTTGGGTTCAACATGTAAGAAGTAGAAAGTACAGGTATTTGGGTTCAACATGTAAGAAGTAGAAAGTACAGGTATTTGGTTCAACATGTAAGAAGTAGAAAGTACAGGTATTTGAGTTCAACATGTAAGAAGTAGAAAGTACAGGTATTTGTGTTCAACATGTAAGAAGTAGAAAGTACAGGTATTTGAGTTCAACATGTAAGAAGTAGAAAGTACAGGTATTTGGGTTCAACATGTAAGAAGTAGAAAGTACAGGTATTTGAGTTCAACATGTAAGAAGTAGAAAGTACAGGTATTTGGGTTCAACATGTAAGAAGTAGAAAGTACAGGTATTTGAGTTCAACATGTAAGAAGTAGAAAGTACAGGTATTTGAGTTCAACATGTGAGAAGTAGAAAGTACAGGTATTTGAGTTCAACATGTGAGAAGTAGAAAGTACAGGTATTTGAGTTCAACATGTAAGAAGTAGAAAGTACAGGTATTTGAGTTCAACATGTAAGAAGTAGAAAGTACAGGTATTTGAGTTCAACATGTGAGAAGTAGAAAGTACAGGTATTTGAGTTCAACATGTGAGAAGTAGAAAGTACAGGTATTTGAGTTCAACATGTGAGAAGTAGAAAGTACATGTATTTGAGTTCAACATGTGAGAAGTAGAAAGTACATGTATTTGAGTTCAACATGTGAGAAGTAGAAAGTACATGTATTTGAGTTCAACATGTGAGAAGTAGAAAGTACAGGTATTTGAGTTCAACATGTGAGAAGTAGAAAGTACAGGTATTTGAGTTCAACATGTGAGAAGTAGAAAGTACATGTATTTGAGTTCAACATGTGAGAAGTAGAAAGTACATGTATTTGAGTTCAACATGTGAGAAGTAGAAAGTACAGGTATTTGAGTTCAACATGTGAGAAGTAGAAAGTACAGGTATTTGAGTTCAACATGTAAGAAGTCAAAGTAAAAAGTCATCAGAAAAATAAGTAGTGGAGTAAAGTACTGATACCAGAAACATGTACTTAAGTACAGTAACAAAGTATTTGTACTCCACTACTTCCCACCTCTGCCTTTAGCTCAGGTTATCAGTGTTTTTAAGATGGTGTTGATTCAACATGTTTATTTTCTACTTTTGTTATTGCTATTGAGATGTTGACATTTTGGATTGTTTATTTCTTGTCTTTTAATTTTTGATGTACATTGCCATGTCTTTTTATGCTGCTGCAACACACACATTTCCCCACTTGGTATCAATGAAGCACTTCTTATCTTCTTATACATCTTAAACCTGTGATAGCACATGCTAACAGAAACACGGAAGTGAGAATAAACTCTGATCTTAAATTATCTTTCTCTTCTGATTATGACTTAAAAACAGGATCATCTTTCTAAATTCCTTCAAAAATATACACTGAATATCTGTGGAACAAGTAAGACTTATAAAAGAGCAGGGTTTGCCAGGATAGTCTTTCTAAATCCTATATTTATTTTATCTTTGAAACAGGAGGAGAAAAAGAAAAAGTCTTAAACACGGGAGAGAGAACATTTCAGATCAGATTTTCCTCACACATCAAACTGAACTCCTGTCGGTGCATCAAATATATTCCTCAGGTCAAAGAGTATTATTATTTCACATAGAAAACATAACATGGTACACAGTGAAAGTTATGATGGAAGTGTGTATGTATATTTGGGTACAAAGACTCTGTTTTGTGGAAGAGTCTGTAAGAACATGTTTTTGTTTCATCCCCCGATCCACAGGTTAGAATGGATTTAGAATTTATAATGAAAATGTGTTTATTTATTTATTTGTTTATTTGTTTATTCCACACATGGCAGTTATTTTAAAACAAAACATGTTCACAAAACTGGTTGTTTTAATGTTTTTATAGCGCATGGTGGAAAGGAGCAGGGAGAAGAAAGTCTTATTGTCCTGCCCCTTCTTATACAAAAGAAAAATTACTTCAGTCTCAGTTCTTACAAATACTGAACCATAGAACCAGAACACAATCAAAAGCCAACTCCATACTGTCTAATTACCCTTTATTTTATACATTTTCTTAAACATAAAAATGTTCTTCCAGCCCTTAAATCATTCAGCAAAGAATTCCACTTCTTTACACCAAGAGACACATCTGCTTTCAAGTAGTCCGTGCAAACTGATGCTCAACACCTCATGGCTCCTACGATGCATGTGAACATCTGTGAGCAATAGCAGTCGCGCCCCGATATTAAAGGTGAATGAACCGTTGTTTTAAAGCTGCATGTTCTTTCCTTTATCGCCAGGCTTTCTTTGATAAGGAGTACATCACCAGCCATCCTGAAGACACTGAGAAGATCACACAGCTCAAAGACCTGATGCAGGAGCAGGTGACCGTTTAACGCAACACACTCAACTGCACTTACTGTCCTTTGGATGGATCGTGAATCAGGGACATGTAGAATTCATGCTGTGAGGAATAAAGAAAATACAATGCATATAAAGTAAGGCTTTGGACACTGAAAGGAAGTACATATAGATACAGGAGAGTTTATACTTTTCTAAAAACTCTCCTGTACCTATTGTTCTTCAAAGGCTTTATATATTTATTAGTGCTGTCAAAATTATCGCGTTAACGGCGGTAATTAATTTTTTGAATTAATTGCGTTAAAATATTTAACGCATGTGCAGAATGGCCCGCCCCATACGAGCCACCAGTGGCAGCGCCAGGGTATGGCTGGGGTAGGCTACACCCATACCAAGAAATGGCTTAGCCCCACCATGAGACATGATGTTAAAGTAAGCAAAATAAAGTCTGCCAACTCGCGCGGAGTAAATTGCACAGACAGCAGTTAGTCAGACTGATTTCAGTAGCCACGGTTTTGAAAACTTTTGTCACGTAGTGATCGTCTTCTCAATAGAACATCTTTGATAACGGCGTGGTGTTGTTGCAGGAAGTCCCGACAGAGAATACTCTTGCTGTAGTTCAGGGCAGAGCCATATAATAGTAATAATATGGCTCTGGTACAGGGGTGCACATAACTGGTACGCAGGTTATGGCGTAGTCTGAAATGCGTACCGTCACTTGTGTCACAAAGCGCATTTGCGTACCGACGTACTTGTGAAGCTTTTCCAGAAGGCGGTTAGATCACCGGACGACAGAGTCGGTCTCCGTGTGCACAGACAGGGCTGCTGTTAACGTCGGTCTGTACAACGGAACTGTGCCAAAACTACGCCAACCGGCTGCGGAGGGAGACTCCCCCCTTCACTGGAGACCTGCGCTAAAACAGCTGATCACAACGTTCACCCTCTGTGGTCACGAAGTACTCCACTAGCCCCCCCCCCTCTGTCGACTTTCCTGAAGTACTCCACTAGCCCCCCCCCCCCTCTGTCGACTTTCCTGAAGTACTCCACTAGCCCCCCCCCCCCTCTGTCGACTTTCCTGAAGTACTCCACTAGCCCCCCCCCCCCTCTGTCGACTTTCCTGAAGTACTCCCCCGCTGATAGAAATCAACACGTAATGAATTCAGACCCCACGGTTTGATGATTGATAGGTGTGTGGGTTGTCTTTCATTTTGACATGCAGAAAAATGTTATAATAAACATAGATACTGTGTTAAATGGATATATCCGCCTTCTTTCATTTATCTTTCCATTTCCACAACAATATACATAAATAAATGGCATATTTTGGACATAGTTCGAATGGAGATTAATCATGATTAATTAATTTTTAAGCTGTGATTAATCTGATTAAAAATGTTAATCGTTTGACAGCCCTAATATTTATATATACAGTGGAGGAAATACGTGTTTGATCCCTTGCTGATTCTGTTAGTTTGCCCACTTACTAAGAAATGAACAGTCTATCATTTTAATGGTAGGTTTATTTTAACAGTGAGGGAATTGACATTATATCAAATACTTGTGTCCCACAGTTAAATGCAAACACATCTTTTATATTTCCTTTTGATATTCTCTCTCTCATTCGTCAAATAATATAGACTGTTCATTTCTTTCTAAGTGGGTACATTGCAGTCAATATATATATATATATATATATAAAAAGTAAGCCTTTGGACACTGAAAGGAAGTACAGATAGGTAGGAGAGGTTTTTAGAAGGTTCAGTGAGTGTTAAATGAATGAAAGTGTCATGGATCCGAAACCGAAATATGTGTCTGTCTAAAGAATAACAGAATCTCACAGGTTGTATACACTTCTTTTTGGTTTACATCACACGTCACTTGTTAGACGCTTTTATCCAGAGCGACTCACACACTCAACACTGCGGGCGATCCCCTCAGGAGCACTTTGGGGTGCAGCGTCTCAGGGACACAACGACATGCTGACTGCAGTGGGGTTTGAACCTGTGCTCCCCTGGTCCCAACACTGACGCACTAGGCCACTGCGCCACAAGCCTCCCATACAGCACTATACCGTTGCACCTTTTCCAATCCCATGTTCCAAGACCCTCAATAACAACAACACCTCGCTGCAGACAGACATGTGTACTCGTTAGGTACACTGAAGGATGAAACTCATGAGCATGTCTTAGTACACATGATGATATAGAGGATTTCAACAAAAGTATTTCCCACTGATATTTGATATGTTTCCCCTCAGGTTCACATCCTGGGAGTCGGCCTGGCGGTGCACGAGAAACTGGTGCACCCAGAAATGCGTCCCCTGCACAAAAAGCTGATCGATCAGTTCCAGATGATGAGAAGCAGCCTCTGCCAAGTGAGTTAGAACAAAAACTGCATTTAATATAATAATTATATATCATATAATACTCAGATATTGTACTGGAGCAAAAGTACTCAGATCTTGTACTTGAGTGAAAATAGAAGTACTCAGGTCTGGTTCTTGAGTAAAAGTACTCAGGTCTTGTACTAGAGTGAAAGTAGAAGTACTCAGATCTTGTACTAGAGTAAAAGTAGAAGTACTCAGATATTGTTCTTGAGTGAAAGTAGAAGTACTCAGATCTTGTACTTGAGTGAAAATAGAAGTACTCAGGTCTTGTACTAGAGTGAAAGTAGAAGTACTCAGATCTGGTACTTGAGTAAAAGTACTCAGGTCTTATACTAGAGTGAAAGTAGAAGTACTCAGATCTTGTACTTGAGTAAAAGTAGAAGTACTCAGATCTTGTACTTGAGTGAAAGTAGAAGTACTCATATCTTGTACTTGAGTGAAAGTAGAAGTACCAGAGTGTAGGAATACTCTGTTACAGTAAAAGTCCTGCATTCAAAATGTTACTCAAGTAAAAATAGAAAAGTATTATCCTCAAATGATACTTAAAGTTATGTGTACTTGTATTTGGGTGATGTGTGAATACTCAGTGTTTCTACGTCACGTTGCAGGGTCTTCCTGGTTTAGAGAAATCTGGATCCGGAGCAAACACCCCCCGAGGGATCGTGAGCCCCGAGAGCTTCAAACTGATGCACCGACACAGGTCAGACACACACACACACACACACACACACACACACACACACACACACACACACACACACACACACACACACACACACACACACACACACACACACACACACACACACACACACACACACACACACACACACACACACACACACAACACACACACACACACACACACACACACACACACACACACACACACACACACACACACACACACACACACACACACACACACACACACACACACACACACCATAATACACATATAATTAAAAAGTACACCCACAAATAAGTAAAGAAGTGTTTTATGTGTACAGAAAACTAATCTCATGACTCGAAATAAAACACACATACATTTATCTTCATCCTCCAGTGAGACTTCATCATCACAATTCAAAGTCAAAATACACACATCGTCCTCTCACCATGTTCTCCATCTTTCTTTACAATCACTGATTTCATCCGTCTTTCCACCAGAGAGTGATGCAGGGATGACGTAGTTTTGTATTACAACTTTTAAGGCCGCATCTCTATCTGTGATTCTGGATTATTGCAGAAAATAATCTCTGTGTTAAAGAAATGTTTATGATATTTACACGTTAAGTTCAGCAGGATAATCTCCACATATTAACACCACTTTATGATTTCTGAAGTAAAAAGCTAATGTTGGGCTATAAAGGAACTACAGCACGGTCACATGACTTCACGTCACCACCACTAAGCTAAAGGAGGCTAATGTTGGGCTATAAAGGAACTACAGCACGGTCACATGACTTCACGTCACCACCACTAAGCTAAAGGAGGCTAATGTTGGGCTATAAAGGAACTACAGCACGGTCACATGACTTCACCTCACCACCGCTAAGCTAAAGGTGGCTAATGTTGGGCTATAAAGGAACTACAGCACGGTCACATGACTTCACCTCACCACCGCTAAGCTAATGTTGGGCTATGAAGGAACTACAGCACGGTCACATGACTTCACATCACCACCGCTAAGCTAAAGGTGGCTAATGTTGGGCTATAAAGGTACTACAGCACGGTCACATGACTTCACCTCACCACCGCTAAGCTAAAGGTGGCTAATGTTGGGCTATAAAGGAACTACAGCACGGTCACATGACTTCACCTCACCACCGCTAAGCTAATGTTGGGCTATGAAGGAACTACAGCACGGTCACATGACTTCACATCACCACCGCTAAGCTAAAGGTGGCTAATGTTGGGCTATAAAGGTACTACAGCACGGTCACATGACTTCACCTCACCACCGCTAAGCTAAAGGTGGCTAATGTTGGGCTATAAAGGAACTACAGCACGGTCACATGACTTCACATCACCACCGCTAAGCTAAAGGTGGCTAATGTTGGGCTATAAAGGAACTACAGCACGGTCACATGACTTCACCTCACCACCGCTAAGCTAATGTTGGGCTATGAAGGAACTACAGCACGGTCACATGACTTCACGTCACCACCGCTAAGCTAAAGGAGGCTAATGTTGGGCTATAAAGGAACTACAGCACGGTCACATGACTTCACGTCACCACCGCTAAGCTAATGTTGGGCTATGAAGGAACTACAGCACGGTCACATCACTTCACGTCACCACCGCTAAGCTAAAGGCGGCTAATGTTGGGCTATAAAGGAACTACAGCACGGTCACATGACTTCACGTCACCACCGCTAAGCTAAAGGAGGCTAATGTTGGGCTATAAAGGAACTACAGCACGGTTAAAAGCTCTCCACAGACCTCATTTCAGGATAACAACCAAAAACACTTTCAGAAAATTCGGCCAGGGGACAGGTCTGAGTTTTAGGACTCATTCCTGCACCACTCACTTTCCTCACTGTGTGTTTTCTACCATCTGCTGCACACGTCACACTTTCTGATATTCTACCGTCTCTTTCTCTTTCTGTCTCTTCTCCCATCCTCCCACATCACGCATGGCTGAATCTCCTGCATCGCCTCGTCTCTCTCTGCATGTTTTCGTTGTTTTTTGGCTTTTTTGTTGCCGATTTTCCTCCGCATGGATTCTTGCTCTTCCTTTTTATTCCTCCCTGCAGTCCCATAGCTGTTCTGACAGCTGTACGCCCCCCCTCCTCTCTCTCCTCCCCCTCCTCCAGTGAGACGGTGGGCAGCCTTTTGATCCTGGAGCATCCTGAGGACTTCTACCGCATGCAGGTGAGAGCAAGTAGATTTACTCAAGTACAACTTTAAGGTACTTGTACTTTACTTGAGCAGCACCTGAGTGGCTGACCATCTTTAAGAATTAAGTAAAGACATTGGAGGTATCATTACTGCATCAATGAAGTAAGTCTAAGAGAACACAGTTAACAAATAAGTTACATGAAATACAAATAAAAAAGTAGTTTGTAGATTAAAACATCTCTTAGTGCCTGGATTCAAATAAAAAACAGGCAAAATAACTTCTAATGTTGACTTAAAATGATATATATGTATCGACAGAGGTGGGAAGTAACTAAGTAGATTTACTAAGGTACTGTACTTAAGTACAATTTTGAGGTACTTTCCAGTTTATGCTACTGTGTACTTCTCCTCCTCTACAGTTCAGAGGTAAATGGTGTACTTCTACTCCACTACATGTATTTAATCCCTTTAGTTACTTCACATACGTGAATATGTGGATGAATGATGTGAAATATAACCAAGTGTTAAATCAGACTTTAGTTCCACCTGGAGTAAATCCACCAGCTACCCTGCAGTCTACAAAGTACTTCAGACTAGCTGCACCTTCACCAGCTACCCTGCAGTCTACAAAGTACTTCAGACTAGCTGCACCTTCACCAGCTACCCTGCAGTCTACAAAGTACTTCAGACTAGCTGCACCTTCACCAGCTACCCTGCAGTCTACAAAGTCCTTCAGACTAGCTGCACCTTCACCAGCTACCCTGCAGTCTACAAAGTACTTCAGACTAGCTGCACCTTCACCAGCTACCCTGCAGTCTACAAAGTACTTCAGACTAGCTGCTCCTTCACCAGCTACCCTGCAGTCTACAAAGTACTTCAGACTAGCTGCACCTTCACCAGCTACCCTGCAGTCTACAAAGTACTTCAGACTAGCTGCACCTTCACCAGCTACCCTGCAGTCTACAAAGTACTTCAGACTAGCTGCTCCTCCACCAGCTACCCTGCAGTCTACAAAGTACTTCAGACTAGCTGCTCCTTCACCAGCTACCCTGCAGTCTACAAAGTACTTCAGACTAGCTGCACCTTCACCAGCTTTGAGAACACTTTCATGATCAATCATTATAAAACATATCATATATATTATTCTGAAATGGACCAATCTGCACAACGACTACTTTCACTGTCTTTCACTATATTTAGATGAGAATACTTTCTACTTTCACTTGAGGAACATTTTGAATGCAGGACTTTCACTGTAACAGAGTATTCCTACACTCTGGTACTTCTACTTTACTCAAGTACAAGACCTGAGTACTTCTACTTTTACTCAAGTACAAGATCTGTGTACTTCTACTTTTACTCAAGTACAATATCTGAGTACTTCTACTTTTACTCAAGTACAATATCTGAGTACTTCTACTTTTACTCAAGTACAAGATCTGAGTACTTCTACTTTTACTCAAGTACAATATCTGTGTACTTCTACTTTTACTCAAGTACAATATCTGAGTACTTCTACTTTTACTCAAGTACAAGACCTGAGTACTTCTACTTTTACTCAAGTACAATAACTGAGTACTTCCACTTCTGGTTTTAGGACTCATTTCTGCAGATATTTATAGTTTGTATTTACTAACCATCACAACTTCCTCGTTCCAGGCAAGCCCCTCCTCCTCCAGCCTAAGCTCCACCCACTCCGCTCCCTCTCAGATGATAAACTCCGCCCCCTCCACCATCAGAGGTAATCAATGCATATCAAATCTGTTTTAGACCCATGTATTTATTAAGTTTTTACTTTAAATTTAATTATTTATTTGGTTTGTTATTTTATCTTTTCTTGATTACCCTTTAACTCTTTTATGTATGTGTTTATTTATTTGTTGTTTGTTTATTTTTCAATAACAAATGTATTTTCTTAAGAAAAAAAAAAATATATATAATAATTTAGTTTCTGGGAGAAGGGATGGGATTAAATAAGTGTAAACTTCTTCCCACCACCTTTCAGATGTGTAACTAGGTAGGTCATTTGTTTATATATAATGTGTAAGTCAGTCATATTTTTGTTTATCAATTTGACTCAGTATCATAATTCTCAAGTTTCATTTCATTATTATTATTTTTATTTTTTATTATCTGTTGGGAAAATAGTGAATGTCCTCTTCCAATGTGAGAGTAACATAATAACAAAGGTATCCCAACTGTAGCTGTGAACATGACAGGATGCGTGCTGACCTAGAAGAGCATCAGGACTGCTTGAGGCAGATGATAGCTATGTGATGAACATGATGACTCAGCCTCTATGGAGAGAGACATCAAGCATGCTCATTTCTGACGTGGATCTGAAGTAAACATTGAATACTGCTTTCTATTCCTCCATCTTGTGACTGTGTGACTCCCTCTCTTGGATATCAGCATGTGAAGGACACTGCTCAGGAACTAGTTGATGCTCTGTGTGTGACGACTACTTCCCTCTGGAGAGGATCCCAGATACATGGATCCTGAGGCTGAAGCTCAAGCCGGGGACGAGAGAGAGTTCTCTAACAATTATTGTTTTACATGTTCGAAATAAATCAAATCTCTTGTGTCTGCAGTGGGCTCTCCTTCTCTTCCGGACAAATATCGACACAACCGAGAGATGTTGATGCTGCTGCCGCCTCACAGAGACCGGCCGAGCAGCGCCATGTACTCAAACATCGAGAACGGACAGGTAGGAGGCCAGGGAGTGACTTAATGATGCATTGAAGTGTTAAGTCATTATCTGAATCAGACTCAACTCCTTTTTATGTCTGCTACTTGGAATACCTGAAATTACAATATTTTATTTAAATATGTACGGTGTGTTTCAAGGACATTTAAAAAACCTTAAATCTTAACATGATTTATGCCTCTTCAGCCTACGAACCTCCAGAGGGCTTTGTTCCACCAGGTGATGATCGGACCGTGCAAACCCTGCAGCGACCCAAACCTCTCTGTGGCCGAGAAAGGTGAGAGGACCGTCAGAAAAACAGGAGGAGAAAGATATACAATTGGCATAAGTTGCATGGATTAGCATTAGTTAGCATATGCAGAGAATAGCTAAATAATGGCTTGGCCGATTTGGAATATTTTGGTGCTTTTTAAAAAAAGTATATTGAGGATGTTGAATCAATTTCATCTTTGAATATGAGTTTTGAATCTTCTAAGACTTTCAAATCGACACAAAATGCAGCATACTCATCCCACCAGGGGTAGAAATACGGCCACTTTCTGGTTAAAATTAACATTTCATTTTGCGTAAGAGCGCCGACAGAAAAACAAGAGAAAGATATACAATTGGCTTATTGCATTAATTTGCATTAGTTAGCATATGCAGACGATAGCTAAGAAATAGCTTGGCCGATTTGGACAATTTTGGTGTGTTTTTTTTAGGTATATTGAGGATGTTGAATCAATTCAATCTATGAACGAGAGTTTTGAGTCTTCTAAGACTTTCAAATCAACACACAATTCAGCATAATGAATTATCTGTCATTTTGACGGATTAGAACAAACTCGGAACAGCGCCAACGTTTCCCCGCAGCGAGGCTCCGGTGTTATGCCGTGTTATGCATGCCCGCCAAAAGGAAATGATATCGTTTCCAAACCTAACTTTGCTGAACAAATCATTGAAATGTCTGGGAGAGTTTACGCTGCGCGTGCTCCCGCGAGGTGCAGTGAGCATGGTGCTAACAGTTCACGAGCGTGCGCCCCTCGTCAGAGTCGTGTACAGACCGACGGGTAGTAATGGATTTTGACGGAAATGTCGATCGATCCTGTCCGTCAAAATGAAGGGCAGCGAAAAGGTCTAGCGCCACCTCTGGTTGACACGTGCGAGGAATTTGACTTGGTGTCATGGTGCATTCATAAAAGTAAAAACACAGATAAGAGAACTATTTAAAGAAAACTATAATAACATAAAAAATTATTATGAATAATACAAAATATAGTCAAATATAGCAGTTTTTACATAGAAATAGACTGGAGTTAAATGGAATAAAATGTGGCAGTAATAAATAAAGGAAACAAATATGGCGACATTCTGTTTCCAACTAACATTCCGTTTGACCAAAGTTTGATGAAATAAATAATAATAATACATTTCATTTATAAAGCACACTTTAAAACAACGTCATCTCAAGGTGCTTCACAATGCTATGAGGAGAAAATAATAAAACAAATAAAATAAAAAGCATATTGAATAAAATATGAAATAAATAAATAGATGTTGATTCTCCTCCAGTCCTCACCACCCCCAGTAGCTGGAGTTTGGACAGCGGCACGAGAGACGTCCTCCCTTTCCTCTCGGCTCACGTTGGCGTCATGGCGCCTCCCGTTCCCCCCCGCAACCTGCCACATGGTACGACCCTCTCACTGTGCGCGTGTGTGTGTGTGTGTGTGTGTGTGTGTGTGTCACCTGCATGTTGTCTTGTTTGTTTGTATAAAATATGATGTAAGTAGAAAGAAATACTGACATATTCCTGTAAATGCCTTAGTATGTATGAACTTGGTTGACATAATTTAACAACTTTACAGAAGCGCTCCCACACATTGTATGTGATAGGCTAAGGGGCGGGACATCTCTAAGCAGTCGACCAATCACAACAGAGCCGGCCAGCTAACAAATCAGAGTAGACTGGGCTCTGGTTTCAGACAGAGGGTGAAAAGAGGTGCTGCAGCACAGGAAGTATGAGAGAAATAAAGAGCTTTTTGAACATTCATGCATGGAGACATGTCCCAATAGAGACACTACATACTGATATACACCTGAACATCAGCAGGAGAGGACTCTTTAAAGTAGAGACACTACATACTGATATACACCTGAACATTAGCAGGAGAGGACTCTTTAAAGTAGAGACACTACATACTGATATACACCTGAACATCAGCAGGAGAGGACTCTTTAAAGAAGAGACATTACATACTGATATACACCTGAACATCAGCAGGAGAGGACTCTTTAAAGTAGAGACACTATATACTGATATACACCTGAACATCAGCAGGAGAGGACTCTTTAAAGTAGAGACACTACATACTGGTATACACCTGAACATCAGCAGGAGAGGACTCTTTAAAGAAGAGACACTACATACTGATATACACCTGAATATCAGCATGAAAGGACTCTTTAAAGAAGAGACACTACATACTGATATACACCTGAACATCAGCAGGAGAGGACTCTTTAAAGAAGAGACACTACATACTGGTATACACCTGAACATCAGCAGGAGAGGACTCTTTCAAGTAGAGATACTACATACTGATATACATCTGAACATCAGCAGGAGAGGACTCTTTAAAGTAGAGACACTACATACTGATATACACCTGAACATCAGCAGGAGAGGACTCTTTAAAGAAGAGACACTACATACTGATATACACCTGAACATCAGCAGGAGAGGACTCTTTAAAGTAGAGACACTACATACTGATATACACCTGAACATCAGCAGGAGAGGACTCTTTAAAGAAGAGACACCACATACTGATATACACCTGAACATCATCAGGAGAGGACTCTTTAAAGTAGAGACACTACATACTGATATACACCTGAACATCAGCAGGAGAGGATTCTTTAAAGTAGAGACACTACATACTGATATACACCTGAACATCAGCAGGAGAGGACTCTTTAAAGTAGAGACACTACATACTGATATACACCTGAACATCAGCAGGAGAGGACTCTTTAAAGTAGAGACACTACATACTGATATACACCTGAACATCAGCAGGAGAGGATTCTTTAAAGTAGAGACACTACATACTGATATACACCTGAACATCAGCAGGAGAGGACTCTTTAAAGAAGAGACACTACATACTGATATACACCTGAATATCAGCATGAAAGGACTCTTTAAAGAAGAGACACTACATACTGATATACACCTGAACATCAGCAGGAGAGGACTCTTTAAAGAAGAGACACTACATACTGGTATACACCTGAACATCAGCAGGAGATGACTCTTTAAAGAAGAGACACCACATACTGATATACACCTGAACATCAGCAGGAGAGGACTCTTTAAAGTAGAGACACTACATACTGATATACACCTGAACATCAGCAGGAGAGGACTCTTTAAAGTAGAGACACTACATACTGATATACACCTGAACATCAGCAGGAGAGGACTCTTTAAAGAAGAGACACCACATACTGATATACACCTGAACATCAGCAGGAGAGGACTCTTTAAAGTAGAGACTCTACATACTGATATACACCTGAACATCAGCAGGAGAGGACTCTTTAAAGTAGAGACACTACATACTGATATACACCTGAACATCAGCAGGAGAGGACTCTTTAAAGTAGAGACACTACATACTGATATACACCTGAACATCAGCAGGAGAGGACTCTTTAAAGAAGAGACACCACATACTGATATACACCTGAACATCAGCAGGAGAGGACTCTTTAAAGTAGAGACTCTACATACTGATATACACCTGAACATCAGCAGGAGAGGACTCTTTAAAGTAGAGACACTACATACTGATATACACCTGAACATCAGCAGGAGAGGACTCTTTAAAGAAGAGACACCACATACTGATATACACCTGAACATCATCAGGAGAGGACTCTTTAAAGTAGAGACACTACATACTGATATACACCTGAACATCAGCAGGAGAGGACTCTTTAAAGTAGAGACACTACATACTGATATACACCTGAACATCAGCAGGAGAGGATTCTTTAAAGTAGAGACACTACATACTGATATACACCTGAATATCAGCAGGAGAGGACTCTTTAAAGTAGAGACACTACATACTGATATACACCTGAACATCAGCAGGAGAGGACTCTTTAAAGTAGAGACACTACATACTGATATACACCTGAACATCAGCAGGAGAGGACTCTTTAAAGTAGAGACACTACATACTGATATACACCTGAACATCAGCAGGAGAGGACTCTTTAAAGTAGAGACACTACATACTGATATACACCTGAACATCAGCAGGAGAGGACTCTTTAAAGTAGAGACACTACATACTGATATACACCTGAACATCAGCAGGAGAGGACTCTTTAATATTGTATTTGTATAACACAAGATCAGAGTTATTTACAGTTTCTTAGCTCATTCTAAAGCTTTAAACATTATTATTATTATTATTTAAGCCGTGGACAGTCAAATGTATGTTTCCCTTTCCAGCACAATATAAATGTATTGTTGAGAGCTTGGAAAAGGATGAAAAAAGTTCCCCTTCACACACTCCCTCCTTCACAGACACTTTTCCTGCTGCCTCTCTCTTCCCTTCCTCTCCGTCCTCCCGGTCTCTATCCCGGTCTCTATCCCGGTCTCTATTCCGGTCTCTATTCCGGTCTCTATTCCGGTCTCTATTCCGGTCTCTATCCCGGTCTCTATCCCGGTCTCTATCCCGGTCTCTATTCCGGTCTCTATTCCGGTCTCTATCCCGGTCTCTATCCCGGTCTCTATTCCGGTCTCTATCCCGGTCTCTATTCCGGTCTCTATTCCGGTCTCTATTCCGGTCTCTACCCTCGAGTGAATGAGACGTCCTATTTAAGTCGGAGGATGTAAATAAAGCTGCAAGATTCTCGACACACTTCCCCTTTTCTCCGTCAGAAACAGGAAGTGTCGCAACTCTTGGAGGAAACATTTTTCACTCTAATGTTTATGAGCTGCTTGGATTCAGCAGCAGTTCATTGTTTGATTAAATCTACGGTGGCCGACAAACGCAAACGCGTAATGAAACCAAAAATGATTATATAACGACTGCTACTACTGCTCATTTTATCTCATTTTCAGAGACACTTTAATGATAGTAGGGATAATTCAAACAGCTCTCATCACGAGGTACTTCAGATTAGTTTCACTCCGTTAGAAACCTAGCCAAACTCACAATTCGAACGCACTCTTCCTCCTCCTCTTCTTCTTCTCTGGTTTGAGGTTGTCTCTCAGTCAGTCCTGCTGTGTCTCCCCCTGTAGGGCAACACCTGTCGATGCACTTTGACGCTTTCCACCACCAGGTCAGCGACCTTCCTCCAGCTCTCCCTGCGCGATCCTTAAGAAAGGTACCCTCCTCTTCCTCCTCCTCCTCTTCATCCTCTTCCTCCTCCTCCCCTTCACTCCTGCTGTTGGTCTGGATGAATGTCTGTCTGTTAGTCTGCAGCCCCCAAAGAAACGTTACTATTTGAGTGCATTTCTTTGTTTCCATTTCAAGTTGCACGAAATGGGCTGTTTTTCTTTTGGTCAGATTTTGGATGCTGATACACTGATCAGCCAAACTGGAAAACGAACACACTGTTAGCGTGTGCTGTTTCAAGTCCAGCATGTCCCTCTGAGTTCCTGTTTAATGCTCACAGCTCACAGTTCAATACATCAACCTTGACTTTAAAATAATCTGAGAGCTTTCAGATTGCAGTTTAAAGAAATATGATATTCTTCTCCTTTATTGTACCGTCTGGTTTCCTGTCTGTGTTTTCTGGTTTTCCTCCTATTTTCTGAGGTGTTTCTGTCTAGTTTTTTGTGCTTCTTTTCTATCTTCCCCATGGATATGAATATGATCATTAATTCCTATCACGCAGAAATATATACTAGCAACTGCAAAATCTGTTTTGATAACTTACATTTACCACTTTATTCTAAGCAACAGTTTGTACATTTATTTTCATTTTCAGAGACACTTTCATGATAGTAGGGTGTCAGTATTAAGGTCAAACTTAAGGAGAAACGCACTGCAGTATCAAAAAACATGCAAATAAAAACACACGTGCCATGCTTTGTGTTTTATAACTTATTAATTATCCCATCGAAGATTTGAACTGGTTTCTGATTCTCACGCTCATTTTCTCCATTCCACACATTTAATCTACTAAATCCTGCCATTGTGCTTGAATTAAGTGATCCTCCTAATAACAATAACAACAATAATAATAAAGTATGTGTGCTGTTCTCTCTCTCTCCAGTCTCCCCTTCACCCTATACCTGCCTCGCCCACCAGTCCTCAGTCCGTCCTGGATGGCAGTAGCTCCACTCTGTCGGGCAGCGCCAGCTCTGGGGTCTCCTCCCTCAGCGAGAGTAATTTCGGCCCCCCGCCCTCCTCCTCCTGCGACCCCCCTATCGGCCCCCTGGATTCAGCCCCCATTAGCGCCGTGGACCCCGAGGACCTGGACTACCAACCCATCCGATTCAGTGGCTCCGAATCCGAAGTTGTGGGAGGAAACATCCAACAAGACCTCCAGAATATTCACTATTATCATCACTACATCCCCCATCTTCCGCCACTTTACCACCTCCATCACGAGCCCCCCGCCCTGCCCCCTAAACCATACCTCAGAGAGGGGTGCATCCCTGAAGAAGACACCCAAACACTGATGCCTCGCCCCATGCCGAGAAAAATCTCCCAGCCGATCATCGCTGCGACGAAAGAGGAGCAGGCGAAGGTGGCGTGGGAAACTGGGGTCAGCGAGGAGTAACGGGCGGGATCTAAATGTATAAACTTTTAATTCCAGAAGAAAGAATAAACTCGGAGTCGCTCTGATAACCAAACTAATGGAACATTTATATACTCGACTTTATCAGCTGAATCACTTTCACCAGACCCTCATGTTTCTTCCTGTCTGAGCACAATCAATGAATTCATCATCGTAATGTCGCACCTGTACTGAAAAGGCCACCATTGAGAGTTTGGAAATACCTTTTTTCGCCATAGAATCCCCCCTCGACGAATGATGTTGGTGGCAAATCATACATTTCTGATCACGTAGAAACCAAATTCAGACATCAGGAATTACTCAGAAGCTTCTTCATACGACCTCTGAGACCATACCATCGAAACCATCTGCCAATGGAAAACTGGACCGCTAATAACGTTGCATCCTTACTGAAATTGCACAGACTCATGGGATTTCACTTTGACTCATAGGATTTTAATGTACACACTTTTTACAGAAGCGGGAATAAACCGGGACTAACTCTCTCCGATCCGATAACCAAACGAATGGAGCATTTAAATACTCAACGTCATCAGCAGAAACAACATTTAACAATTCCTCATTAACGTTAAGATCCCCATTTATTTATCCCTGAGGGGAAATTAAATGTTTTTACATGTTGCATCCTGACTGAGCACAGTTAGCTTGATTTATGTTGTATCTGTACTGTAATTGCACAGACTGATGAGATTTCATTTTGACTCATAACATTATCATGGGGGATCAAACACGCGTGATTTAAATTGACAAAACCTTTCCCAGAAGATAGATTACATTAAGATACATTAAGATATGTTAAGATACGACACGTTACTATTCAATATGTTACTATTCAATATGTTACTATTCCATACATTACAATTCCATACAAACCGTTACTAATCGATACGATACTTTTCGATACGATTCGATACGTTACTATTCGATACGTTACTATTCGAACGTTACTATTCGATACGTTAATATTCGAACGTTACTATTCGATACGTTACTATTCAATACTTTACGATTCCATAAGTTACTATCAGATTCGATTTGTTACTATTCGATACGTTACTATTCGATACGTTACTATTCAATACTTTACGATTCCATAAGTTACTATCAGATTCGATTTGTTACTATTCCATACAATCCGTTACTAATCGATACGATACTTTTCGTTACTATTCGATACGTTACTATTCGATACGTTACTATTCGAACGTTACTATTCGATACGTTAATATTCGAACGTTACTATTCGATACGTTACTATTCAATACTTTACGATTCCATAAGTTACTATCAGATTCGATTTGTTACTATTCGATACGTTACTATTCGATACGTTAATATTCGATACGTTACTATTCGATACGTTACTATTCGATACGTTACTATTCGAACGTTACTATTCGATACGTTACTATTCGATACGTTAATATTCGATACGTTGCTATTCGATACGTTACTATTCGATACGTTACTATTCGATACGTTAATATTCGATACGTTGCTATTCGATACGTTAATATTCAATACGTTACTATTCGATACGTTACTATTCGAACGTTACTATTCGATACGTTACTATTCGATATGTTACTATTCAATACTTTACGCTTCCATAAGTTACTATCAGATTCGATTTGTTACTATTCCATAAGTTACTATTCGCTATATTACTATTTGATACAATACGTAACAATACGATTCGAAACACTTCATTTTCCTCGTAAGGAAATATGTTTTGGACCCAAATCATAAACACTACACGGTACAGGACAGAAGACATATTCACACATGACTACATGAACACAAATACACAGAATAAACCGAGAGATGCTCCGATAAACAAACTCACCGGACATTTGAATAACTTTATCAGCAGAAACACCATTCACCAAACCGTCGTTGCATCCTCTCTGAGCAGTCTGCTTTATTTACTATTTAATCACTAAATCCATCATAATAATGTTCCACCTGTCCATCTCTTGTGATTTAATTTGAATTCATAACATTATCACGCAGAAGATTAAAGATTTCATATAAAAATGAAGAATCATCCCGTGATGTGACATCGCTCTGAAGACAAGCAGCACTTTAACAAAGCAACAGAGCACCAAAACAAAAAGCAATTACAATTTAAATTGTTACGAGTGCATTTTAGATTCTACACAAGCAGAGAGTGACGACCTTCCTGTAAACAAATAAATAATAATAATAAACACAAACAAACGACGGATTCTCCAACAAACGACCGGCGAAAAAGTATATATATTTTCCCACAGGAACATCAAAGTATGTAGATAAATGTAACACAGTATATATAAGTATATACATCTAATTTATATTTAATCGTAATACTTTTGACTGAAGGTGAAGTGTAGAAATATGCAAGATGAACGGCGTCCCGAGCCGAGGACGTGCACAAACACACAGAAATAATTTAATTTAAACTTGAGGATCAACAAGAGGATCAACAACGTTTTTAGAGAATAATAACTATAATAAATATACACTTTTTGCCATTTTTTTAAACAATGACTGTACATTTTTAAAGTGTTTTGTATGCATGTTCATTTATTAAGACTTTGAGCACTGGATGTCTTGATAGACGTGGAGTAAAACTACTGTGAACGAACATTTTATTTTATTTTTTGTTATGTTGTTATCTTAAAATGTGAAACTCTGTTCTTTTTAAGCCACCAGTTTAAATGATGTACATATTGTCCTTTGTTTAATTGCGCCTCTCCTTTGTGTTGGACACATTTAAAGGACCTTTTAACGTTATATTACTTTAAAATATGTTAAAATATATGGCAGGGGATATCTTTCTTCTTCTTTTGTTGCAATTAATACAAGAACTGCAAATGTGGATCCTTCTGCCACTGAAAATAGTCCCCATGAAACCACAGGAAAATAATTATGTTTTTTTTATGTTTAAATATAATTAAACTACATATTTACAAGCCATTTCAACCCCAATAAGTCCAGGTCAATGTTGCTTAATTTTGCAGATTTGTTAAGATTTTCTTTTTTATTATTTAGCATTTTCTATCTTTTTTTTTTTAAATGGTATTTTCCTGCACAAACTCAGCTGTTACACTTGCTTTTATTAAGTGAATTTAACACGTTTGAAAACGGCTAAAAGCACCAGTTTAGGATGAAATCCCAACATGGCTGTGTGGTGTTATTCTCACACTGTACATTATGATTAACAAGTTTATATTTTATTTATTTAAATCATTTGAGTGATATTGGAGATAATTAACACAGAGAGAGAGGGAAAAGTTGTGTTGATATACACACACTGACATGATAAATATACGCTGTTAAATGTATTACATTTAAAGGCTGATTCGCTCTGTCCACTCTAGTCAATAGGTGCACCAAGCTGAAGCTAATGCTAATAGAAGCTTCCTGCAGGAAATCCTTCATTAGGATTATATTTCTGTATAAATTCTGTAATTTTTTTATATGCATGATAGAAACCCCTTTTGATTCAACAGAATTAAGAATCTAAAATGGTCATAAAGTTACTAATAAAAATGACGAACTTCAAAAAGATGGATTTATTACAGGACTGACTGTTAGCTTGGTGGAGCTAATGATAGCACACTTAGTTTATTCTCACTGCTCCTGTGAACACAATAAAGTAACGTTTGGGAAAACAAAATTAACTATGCAAAGCCTGCTACGATCACAAGACGTTTTAATATTCGATGTCCACTTTAAATTATTTAGGGTTTTTGGAGTTGTACGGTGGCCGACAGGTGCAACCACGCTGCAGCTTCAGAAAGGATGCAGATATAAAAACCCAAATGTTCCAGATGAAGAAACATCTTCAGCAACTTGACAACACATGCATCGTTTAGAGAACATTCAGCAACTTGAGGAGACATGCGCAGTTTACTAAAAGCTGCAGAAACCAGACGCTGAAGAAGCTCAAAACACAACGGAGACCAGGGGACACTAAAGAGTGACGCACACAGCTGGAGACCAGGGGACACTAAAGAATGACGCACACAGCTGGAGACCAGGGGACACTAAAGAGTGACGCACACAGCTGGAGACCAGGGGACACTAAAGAGTGACGCACACAGCTGGAGACCAGGGGACACTAAAGAGTGACGCACACAGCTGGAGACCAGGGGACACTAAAGAGTGACGCACACAGCTGGAGACCAGGGGACACTAAAGAGTGACGCACACAGCTGGAGACCAGGGGACACTAAAGAGTGACGCACACAGCTGGAGACCAGGGGACACTAAAGAGTGACGCACACAGCTGGGAGACCGGGGGACACTAAAGAGTGACGCACACAGCTGGAGACCAGGGGACACTAAAGAGTGATGCACACAGCTGGAGACCAGGGGACACTAAAGAGTGACGCACACAGCTGGAGACCAGGGGACACTAAAGAGTGACGCACACAGCTGGGAGACCGGGGGACACTAAAGAGTGACGCACACAGCTGGGAGACCGGGGGACACTAAAGAGTGACGCACACAGCTGGGAGACATTCAGGATTATAGAGCTGAACAACTGTCTCTGTTATTCTGGCTCATAACTGTGAGAGTTTGTCAGTATATCTGAAATGACTAGCTTCACTCTTTAGTGTCCCTTGGGGTGTTTGAGGACGGTTCCAATGTCCAGCATACTTGGAATTCTACCGAGACCGGCGTACTTCGTAGCGAGAAATTTCGAGGCTGCACATGTGTAGACTCCGCGGTCTTAGAATCCCCACAATGCTTTGCGCACGGACCAATTTCCAAATCTTTGGCGGAAATCGTGCTCCATTTAAGGCGGGGCCTCGCATATGACGCACACCTGTTAGCCTGTTCCACCATTCTTTGTTTTCTGAGGCTAGGAAGGATTCTTGCCTCGCTTCTGAAGGACCTGACTCGGAAGACATGTGCTACCAAGGAAGCGTCCTCGACATTGAGAAACACCCCTGGTCTCCCAGCTGTGTGTGTCACTCTTTAATGTCCCCTGGTCTCCCAGCTGTGTGCGTCAATCTTTAATGTCCCCTGGTCTCCCAGCTGTGTGCGTCACTCTTTAATGTCCCCTGGTCTCCCAGCTGTGTGTGTCACTCTTTAGTGTGCCCTGGTCTCCCAGCTGTGTGCGTCACTCTTTAGTGTCCCCTGGTCTCCCAGCTGTGTGCGTCACTCTTTAATGTCCCCTGGTCTCCCAGCTGTGTGCGTCACTCTTCAGTGTCCCTTGGTCTCCCAGCTGTGTGTGTCACTCTTTAATGTCCCCTGGTCTCCCAGCTGTGTGTGTCACTCTTTAGTGTCCCCTGGTCTCCCAGCTGTGTGCGTCAGTCTTTAGTGTCCCCTGGTCTCCGCTTCTTCAGCGTTTTGTATTTGCAGCGTTTGGTTTCTGCAGCTTTCAGTAAACGCTGCCATGTCTCCTCAAGTTGCTGAATGTCCTCTAAATGCTGCAGGTGTTGTCAAGTTGCTGAAGATGTTTCTTCCTGTGGAACATTTGGGTTTTTATTTCTGCATGTTTGCGCAGTTTTAGCGCGTTTGCACCTTTCGGCCACCGCACATTATACTGACCTCTCACTTCGAGTAGCACTCAGCATGTTGAGGCACTAAAACTCAAACACATGTTTTTGTATTTAGTTTTTCGTACACACTGTGATGGATGTAAAGCGGAGGGGTTGTATTTCTGTGTACATAAACAAGCAGAGAGTATTTATACGGACCATAAAGGGCAAACCTTGTAAACATGTAGATTGTGATGTCTCACCTTTCTGATGTTAAACTGTTTTCAAACCTAGAAAACAGAAAACAAAATCTCCTTTTGTCGAATTATTCTGATTTATGTCAGGGCAGCTGAGGGTTTATTATTATTATTATTATTTTGTGTATTTTTGCATCAACGACAAATCCAGATGGTGACTATGATGGGATGTCTTTGTACAACGATGCTAATTTCTTCTGTGTATATAAAAGTCTCTATTGTGTTAGCATGGGTATAAACTGTGACGTGTCTGACAGTAGATGTAAATACTCACGTTTCTTTTTTCCTACTCACTAAACAAACTGCTGTGTTGTGGATTCATGATTAATGACATTAAACCATATTGTTTTATTGACTCAGTTACGATCCCGTCTGACTTCATTTCACATGTTGGAGTTAAAGGTAACCTATCATGCTATTTTTAGGCAAATATCAAAAACATGTCTGAAGTGTTTTGCTCAAAATACCAAACAGATCACCCATTCTAGCCATGCCTCATATCCAGTGGCGTTTTTATATGTACAAAAGTGGTGGGGCACAAAAAACGTAGAGCTAAGCTTCTGCAGAGAGGTTCATGGCTGGTGAGGCACTGACTCTTCAGGTTTACAAATATTATATTTTGACCTAAATCAAAATATAATATTATTTTCAAAAGCCTCTTTAGTCTGATGCTTCGATTAATTTTGAACAGACAGTTCAACAAAAGGATACCCAAAAAAATGTAATTTTATCATTTAAATATTGAATTGTTCTCTCTTAGTAAGATCCCATTTTCAATACAATTGTGGTCTTACCTTGACTTGAAGATGAAGTCCATTTGCCTATCCCTCTGGACAAACATCTCTATTACTTTTTTGTAAAAGTCCTCCTTATGTTCTTGTAGTTTCAAAAGTCTATCATAAATCCAATCGATAGATTTATGATTAGAACATTATAAAAGTAGGGTAGACATGTGGATATTATCCAGCTGAACAAAACGTGCATTTATCTAACAGGTACGTTTCCCACAGATCTTATTTTTGAGCTATTTTCTAAAATCCTATGGAGAAATCTCATCACTTTTTTGTGGAGGGAAGCCGTGCGCAGCTTACTTCCTGGTTTTAGGACGCGTCACTGCAGCTCTCTCCTCTCCTCTTCACACACCACACCTTTCGCGGCACACATACTTACAGCTAATCAGCTTTGAATTATGTGAGATGTAATATGGTAGGGATGGCAGCTCAGTGCCCCTATGCAGGGGCGGTTCTAGGGGGGGGGGGGGGCAGTGCCCCCCTAACACTGCCTTTGGACCCCCCTGTGGCCCCACTGAAAATGAAAAAAAAAAGGTTTATGATTAAACGATTTCTTGGCTGACGGAATAGGTGGAACTAACGATATTTGTAATTCTAGTCGGACCCATTAGAGAGAGCACACCTTTATCTATTTCATATAGTTGCAACAAATAAAGTAAGAAATCATTCCAATGTGTACTATAAGACAGTAACACAAATTAAAAACAGTTTAAATGAGGAGTGATTAGTCAAATATGCATAAATAAAAAGAAAGAATGCTAAGATAAGATAAGAATAAAGAATAAGATAAGAATAAGATAAGAATAAACAAGTTTAAATGATTTGTTATTGGTTGTGATCATATTCTAAAGTTGTTTGGATTATTGAAAAGTATACAGCTCCCTTTCATCTGAGTGTAAATTCATGCTGTGCTCAAAGTGCACCAGATTGATGCATTTCACTTCAACATTTAAAAAAACATCTTCCCGGGGGTGCATGCCCGGACCCTAGAGGATGTGAGGCCCACCCCCAAATAAAGCAGGTTAAAATAATTAAATTGCATACATTATCTTTTAGTAAACACTGGAAACGGGTCCCACAGACCAAACAGCACTCAAAGGTTAAAGGTCAGCATATAATAATGTTAAAATGTGCTAAATATATACACTGCAAAAAACTAAAAAAGAGGAGTAAAAGTAGCTCACGACTTGTTTTATTTTTTGAAAGTAGCTCTCATCCTAAAAAAGGTTGGAGACACCTGCATTAGAGAGTAAAAACTGTAACTATAAGTATCTGAAATAAATATGTGTAATGAAACAAATACCAATAACTGTATTGCATTGTTTTCTTATGCGCAATTACTTCATACTGTCTTTGTCTTTTTCGCCCTGCATTTATTGGGCCCCCATCAGAAAATAACTGGCCCCCCCACTCAAATTGATCTAGAACCGCCACTGCCCCTATGGTAATTATTTTTTTGCCACACACATTAAATTGAAAAATACTCTGAGCATGTGCAATGTAGTTTTTACAGTCACCGTTCACTCAGACAGTGAGAGGGAGGGGCAGGATCGGGCTTTGTCCCACATGGCTCTAAACAGCTCAATAGGCACACACTGTAGACACTGATTAGAAGAACACAGACTAAAACAGCAATGAGACAAATCAGATGATTAAACATGATCTTACAATATATTTTATATATATATATTTTTTTTTGCAATCATTATTTTTAAAGGTCCCATGTCATGGCCATTTCCACTGATCATAGTTCCATTGTTGAGGTCTACTAGAATAGATTTATACTGTGCAATTTTCCAAACTCACATTGGTTTCGCATACAGCATCTCTGTAAAGTATGTGTATTCACTCTCTCCACTAAACGGCTCGTTGCAGCTCTTGCCCCGCCCCCCCCTCCCTGTGAGCCCAGTGTGCTCCGATTGGTCGGGACCAGTCGGGACGTAGTGAATCGCGCTGAACTCCGTGGAGGTGTGATTTCCTTGTTTAGCGATACACAGCGAAACACAGCGAAACTCACCCTGAGCACACACAAAGTCACAGCCGAAGTAAAAACAATAAGTGTGGCTTGATACTGAGGAAGAAAAAGGTTGATAAACGCTGTGAGAATGGGTCTGCAGAGAGAATTTCCCCAAGATCCCAACTGTCTGTTATCAGCCTGCAGCCAGGGAGGAGAAACCAGCTGAGCTGCACTGAGTGTGTGAGGAAGTCCGTGGATTGGTCAATTTGGACCAATCAGCGGGGGCTTAACGTAACGGCTCCGCGGACGTAACGTAATGGCTCCACGGATTGGTCCATTTCGTTCCGGGGACGACAAGACATCATGATGTCCCCGGAAGAATCAAATGGACAGTGACGTGTCTCCAACGAGGCGTTTTGGGGAGGTATTTTCTGTGTTAGAGTTTTACTCCCTACATGGTGTACTTTGAGGGTTTTGACTCTGCACACCGTTTACATGCATAAAAACCTTCATAACAACAAGGGGACGGGCGATAACCGGAAAAGCATGACATGTCACCTTTAATACTTTATGTGCCCTACCTGCCCCTAATGACCAGTCGCCGCCACTGCTCATATCCCTTTATTTCACTTCCTGTTTCAAAAGTGCTGATTCTGGGTATAAAGCTTTGAAAAAGAAAAAATTGATTAAAAAGAGGGGCGGAGCTTATGCCTGCTCATGCGGGAGATTCTACCGGCAGATACTGCCGTGATGAAACGCCATATCATGGATTATCAAGAATTCTCTCTGAAACAGTCTGGAGCTCAAAGGCTTTCTCTCTTGCCGGTGTCGGTACCAGATGTGTTCGGGGTACCAGATGTGTTCGGGTGTATTTCCGTCGCATCCGTCATATTTTACGGCAACTCAAGAGGGCCATCACGGTCAAATTACGAACATTTAAACATAGCCGACACTTCATTCTTTACTTTGTCCGTTATTATATGTAGAAGATTATACTTTTTCTCCGTCATGTTGTTTCCATAGCAACAACTTCAAACAGGCATAGCCTACACTTCATTCTTTGCTTTGTCAGTTATTATATCTAGAAGATATACATTTTTTCTCCATCATGTTGTTTCCATAGCAACAACTTCAAACAATAACAACTAACCGCTAGCCGCAAAGCTAGCATCACAGCCCCTGCTCCGTTTTTGGAGACTTTGCACACGTTTTCACAAACATTTTCACTGCGCTAGGAGTACTTCCATTCGTTTCGTCTTGATCTGTAGATGTGATTTGATGTGTCGTGTGTCTCCCAACTCCTCTCCAAAGTTCAGATACTATATAAAATACTAAAAGGTAAATAAAACATTAAACATAATGACAAAATAACAACCTGAAAGATATGTATTCTATCTACACATTTCGTAATTATCTAATCTAGTGGCCTTATAAAAGTGTTGGCTAAAGTAAATATATATTTTTTTTAAATTGTAAATAATTAGAAACATTATTTATGTGCACAAGTACATGGGACCCCACCATAGCACCCCACACATAACAAGCTGTCCCGAGTTCCTCCGGCTGCAGTTCCGCATACGGCTGGTGTGTGGCAGCAGAGCGCTGGGAGCAGAGGGAGGTGAGTATATGACGGATATGACGGATGACGGATATGACGGAAATACACCCGAACACATCTGGTACCTACACCGGTTATACCACAAGGTCAGTTCCTTTTTACTTCCTGCTTCTTCACACACATGCTCTCCAGTACAGGTTAGCTCTGAGTGTTAGCGATGCTAATGTGAACACCGACCATATTACGTCCAAAACAGTCGGGCATTGTTTCCGATGGCAACGTTTCTGATTGGGCCGTGGGTCCACATTTCAGATATTACATCATATCGGACGCAAATCTGGATCAGCTCCGTTGTTCCCCGTTTTCAGAGATTTGGGTACGGAGGAAAAGAGAGAGGGTTTTAATTCCTGACGCTGCGTGCATTCATATTTTTAATTAGATAAAATACATGTGTATTCTCAGTTGAATTTTGGGCCTCTGTGAATTATTGTATTGTACTTTTTTGATAAACTTTAGTTTAATTTGAATGTGCTCATGTATTTTTTATGGCATTACAGTGTTATATGTTTCAGTATCCTGTTGGACCTGTCTGCTGCATTCGACACGGTGAACCATCAGACTTGGAGTATCAGGCTCTGCACTTTCCCTCCTCACTTCATACCTCAAAGACCGCACCTACAGGGTAACTTGGAGAGGGTCCGAGTCCGACCCTTGTCAATTAACTACAGGGGTCCCTCAGGGCTCTGTTCTTGGTCCCCTCCTCTTCTCCCTGTACACAAACTCGCTCGGATCTGTCATTAGCCCGCATGGTTTTTCATACCACTGCTACGCTGACGACACCCAACTAATTCTGTCCTTTCCCCGCTCAGAGACCCAGGTCGTCGCACGCATCTCTCTCGGTGGATGTCCGCTCATCATCTCAAGCTCAACCTTGACAAAACTGAAGTGCTTTTCCTTCTGGGAAAAGATTGTCCCTCTCTTGACCTGACTATCAACATCGGCACCTCTGTTGTTTCCCCGACTCAGATTGCAAGGACTCTGGGTGTGACCCTAGATAACAACCTGTCCTTCACTGCAAACATCGCTGCTACAACCCGCTGCTGCAGATACACGCTCTACAACATCAGGAGGATACGTCCCCAGCTGACCCAGAAATTGACGCAGGTTCTGGTCCAGGCTCTCGTCACCTCACGCCTAGACTACTGCAACTCCCTCCTGGCTGGTCTACCTGCATGTGCCATCCGACCTCTGCAGCTCATCCAGAATGCAGCGGCTCGTCTGGTCTTCAACCTTCCTAAATGTTCCCACACCACTCCGCTCCTCCGCTCCCTCCACTGGCTTCCGGTAACTGCTAGAATCCACTTCAAGACACTGGTACTTGCGTACCATGCTGCGAATGGATCTGGCCCTTCCTACATCCAGGACATGGTTAAACCGTACACCCCAGCGCGTGCACTTCGCTCTGCATCAGCCAGACGGCTCGCTGCACCCTCGCTGCGAGGGGGACCCAAGTTCCCATCAGCAAAAACACGTGGGTTTGCTGTCCTGGCTCCAAGATGGTGGAATGAGCTCCCATTGACATCAAGATGGCAGAAAGCTTACACACCTTCCGGACACAAAACTCATCTCTTTCGACTCCACTTCCAGCGATAGAATTACTAACAAAGAACTGCTAACAGAGCACTTATATACTAATAAAGGACTGGCTTATCTATAGCCAGTTGAGTAGCACTTGAATACTTGGCTCTATGAAACCTTTATGATTCTGTTTTCCTCAAGGTTGTGTCTTCCTGGTTGAATGTACTTATTGTAAGTCGCTTTGGATAAAAGCGTCAGCTAAATGCAATGTAATGTAACATACTGTTCTTAGACTTCTCTATGTATCCATGACCGTATTTACCGTATTTACCAAAAACGTCGTGACATTTTTCATATTTTTACTAGTTTTCATTGAATAGTTTTGCCAACATACTTATTTGAGGTTGCTATATAATGATATGACGCGCTTTACTAGGATTTGTTTCACAACTCCATCTCTTCCCAAGAAAGGCTCAGAATCATCATGAAAATCTTTATTCCAGCAAAAAACACTTAAGTCTCCTTTTAAAAAAAAAAAATACAAAACAAGCTGTGACCTGAGCTTCAACGGCAGAGCCAAAAGAGCATTAAGTAAATAATGCCAACAAACGTTCAGACAACATGGCTTTAAAATAACTTGCAGATATAAAAACATACAAAAGAGCTGGTTTGTGGCAAGTCTGATGCAGCGGTTTAACACACACACAGGCAGGAACCCTGAAGTCAAATGGAAGACCTTTTCCATACATTTTAAGACCCCACAGACACCCTGAAGTAAACAGAGATATATAACTGCGTATACAAAGAAAACATCAGTAGGAGAAAACACTGATAGGAGTTCATTTTCAAAAACAGACAAACACTAGGATTGGTTGATTCAGTGCAAATTATTTAAATAAGAAAATTGAGACCAACCAAGCACTTCTGTGACTGGCATTGAAAAACACCCCAAACCATGATATCTGTTTTTGAAAATTCACCCTGTAACATTCAACACTTCCATATTTACAAAAACATTTTAACAGCAATGAGGACATTATTCAATCAATCAATCAATCAATCAATCAATTATTACATTATAGACAGCATCAGTCTGAAATCTAAAAGCAGGTCTGTATATAAAACACGCAGGTAAGACTGTTAATTATCTTCTCTCTCAGCGGTCCATTGCACATTCACAGCTACGTTCACATTTCACATCTTTTACTGCTTCAAACTCCATTTAATGGGAGAAAGTAATATGATTGACTTCATAAGCTGCAGCCGGCCTGTCCCGCGAAGCCAGTTCAACACACCCTGGATTTCTTTATGGAAACACAATCCCTCTAAGCTGCCCGACATCAACTCGTGCATCGGCCCTTTTGCGTGGAAACACTAGCTGCCGTCTGAATGGCGGTAAATACAGATTCCATCACGTCAAAATATGAAGAAACCCGCGCCTGGTTTTATCTACAAGACGCCCGATTACGATGAACACAGGCAAACTATTCAACCATGATATTAGCCATCGATGATCGGCTCACTTTGTAAAATGTAACTCCAGACAGTGTTGTATCTCATGGTCAAGAGTCATAACGGGAGGCGTGTGGCGCAGTGGTTAGCGCCTTGGTGTTCAGGGGGTCACAGGTTCAAACCCCACTGCAGTCAGCTTGTCGTTGTGTCCCTGAGACGCTTCACCCCAAAGTGCTCCTGTGGGGATCGCCCACAGTGTTGAGTATGGAAGTCGATTTGGATAAAAGCGTCTAACAAGTGTAATGTAATAACACTACTACGGCTGTACTTCAACTTCCGTATGAGTCCGTGACGTCGCCCGGCCCAGAGAGACTTCTCCCCGTTGCCTAACATGGGGAAAGAGGCGTCTGTAAATCAGCCCTTAGTAGCATCATTCCGTCCTTCAAGTTGTCAAATGCACTCAAAGCCGAAACTAGATTTATTTTCTCTCTCCATTCATTCTACTGAGCCGAGAGCGGATGCTTTGCTTGAACCTCATGAATCCCTTATTCTCATAGGATTCCCATCTAAAAAGGTAATGGCAGCCCGTCCTGTGAACCTACTGTGAGGAGAGAGGACAAAGGTCTCACTGGCATCTATTATGTATAGACATCTGTATTGATTGGGATAAACCCCTTGAGATGCACCCTCTCGTTTTCAAGGGGGTCCCGACAACTTACAGACACACATAAACAAAAAGAATATACAATTAAATACCTCATAAGTGATTTTACACCCTTTTTTCAAATGAAAACTTAATTAGTTCTTCTCCTGATTTTGTCTTGGCTATGTTTTGTGTGTGTGTTCTTAAAGCTTATCTTATTTGAACCGTCAGGAAGGTTCATGAAGGTCTGTACCAAGGTGAGGATCAGCCCAACTATCCTCACACACTAACTCAGGTTGTTTACACACCTTTTCATCAGATGTGACGCTAACACTGGACTGAATTCAGTGGCTCCTCTAAAGGAACTCTAACATGGCCGTTTGTCCCGTTAGAGAAACCGTTTCCTGTGTGGATCTCCTCTTCTTCCCGCAGAGCAGAACCTGCAGCAGAGACGATACAAACATATATTACATACATCAAGAATGTGTGATTGACAGATGAACCCTGAGGACCATCAGACTCTCATCAGCAGTCTTTTATTTATACTATATTCACTTCTCATTCAGGTAGTTCTCTATTTTCACTGCTGTGAATTGATCACACATTCAGTCGTATCATCGTTTATATATTGATGTTTGTGGGGTCAATAAATCAACCTGATGTGAACACTAACGCAATGAAGCACATCTGAGAAGACGCAGAGACAACACTCTGGTGTCTGCAAATGAAAAATAAATACAAATTATGTTTTGAACTCACCGTTATTGTGGAGTATTTTGATGCGCTTCCCACGTACAAGCAAAGCCTGAACTGCAGCAAGAAGTACAGCTCCCAAAACCACTAAAACGATGCCAACAATAAGCATGGCCGCCGTGCTGTAGCATTCCTTACACTCCATCTTTTGTTTCTCTGAAAGACACCACAAAAAAGTCAAATATATGAATGTACCTTTATATCACAATTAAAAAAGGCATTTAAAATCGTTTTAGATCCAAACTCATCTCACCACAGACGTGCACAAAGGTCTGAGCAGAGACCCGATGCTTGATGTCCTCCTGAGAGACCACACAGAGGTAGAGGTCTGTCCTGGTCACATTAACGCTGAGAGAGATGTGGTCGTGGTCTTCCTCTGGGACTCGTTCCTCCTCAGCTTCCAGTCGGTTCCCATCTCCGCTCTGCCACTCTGCTCTAGTGTTCAGAGAAGCACCAGGAACCTCACACCGCAGAAGAGCCCGGTCTGACGTGGCAGTGAGAACCGTGACGGACGGCTTTGGAGTTGCAGCTGCAGGTTGAACATGAACACATATTAGGGAAAGAGAAACTATAGGAATAGAGACTTCAAAATGATGGTCCCTAATAGTCCAGTTGCCAGACTAGTGAAGTTTGATGATAGAAATGTACAGTAGGGTCTCCAGCACATGGAAACGGCAGGATGCTAACCTGCATGTGTTGGGCAGTTTGATCCTTAGCGTTAGCATTACATTTTCTGAGTGGTTTTGGGAGTTATTAAAGATGCCAAGGACAATTGCAGTTTTACCCAGAAAGCGGCCATATCTGGACTCTGTGGGCTGATTTTGACTTCCATGAGGATTGGTACAACCATCGGATATAGAGAGCAGGTGATTGCCTCAACTGTGGACCATTTGTTTTACAAATGGTCCACAGTAGTCAGTTGAGATTGCTTATTTGTTTTACAAACAAATAAGCAATCTCTCCAATCCAAATGAGCAAGAGTCCGCTAAATCATCCCACAAGCAATCAGAATCAGTCCACAGAGAGTTCAAGTATGGACATGTATTCAGCATCCTCCATCACCTGCGAAACCACCCCAAAATAGTCTAACTCGATAAACTATAGTCCACATAAGCTATAATGGTAACTTGTGCAGCAAAGTGCCCAACATACTATACACCTGTAACATAAACCCAGGCACAGAGACTCACCTGGGTGCAAAGAAACTAAATAGCAAAACAGAAACAGGGAACATCAAAAGGGACATCTGATTATTTCTCATGCCGTTTCCACCAAGACAAAGTTACAAAGGACATTTGAGTGTCCTACCTTAAAGACAGACCAGGAGAAATCAGCGGCCGGCCTTAATTGACGATGTCACTGATTTCTACAGTGTGTGCTACAACTCTGTCACACTTATTATTAACATTAACTATTTGGGAGCAGCCCTAAAGAACATTGAGACGCAAATACTCTGTCCTTTAGACTTTGTTTGTAGATGTAGAGATCAGTGACACAATCCAAATCAGGACTCATCTCACCTGTCTTTAAGGATGGGTCACTGGAGCTACATGCCATGCCCTCTCTCTTCTAGCTCTACAGTGAGGACTACAGTCCACATGAAGGTACTGCGTCTAAATATCTGAATGATACTGAGGTCTGAAGAGCTGAGCACACACCGCTCAGTGACATCATGGCTCACCTGAGAGGACTCCTGATCGGTCGTTAAAGACGAGATCTGAAAGACACATTCATTTGTAAGTTTGGGTTTCACACATGGGCACACACACACACACACACACACACACACACATTTTGTCGAAAGTTACGTACAATCAAGAAACAGCTGCGGGGTAAAATGTACCCGTTGGCGGTTCTAGTGTTAAATAGCATTACTCATCTTAGCCTTAGACTGGAAGATGCCAGGACATGCAGCCAAACCATGCTGGAGTGCAAACATGATTTGATGGATGGACAATGAAATAAAAACAAATTCACAAAACACATTATAGCACTGAGAACAAGCACAACACAGCTAGTGACACCTACACAGTATTACCTGGGTCATTGTAGAGAAAGTGGAAAGAATCAGAGACTGGTGTCTTACTGACTATAGATCCATATTTGGGAAGGCAAGAGCAGAAAGAAGAAGGGAAAAGTTGTTAGGAAAATGTGTATTGACCAAAAGCATTGCAGGTTGAAAGGTCTCAGAAGTCCTGGTTTACTTTCAAAGAACACGAATTACGACGGCATTTCAACCCCCAACCCGGAGCTAAGAATGCTAACTAGCTATCAAACACGCGACAAATGTCCCGCTCGTGTTCACAACAGAGAGACGCTAGTGGACGCTCCACAATAAACATGGATTGATGCCAAGAACTTGGTCGTATTAGTTGGGGTTAATTACAACAAATAAAAGTCTTGGCTTTCAGAGTCTGAAACTGTTCTTCCACACTTTGCCCAGTGACACAAAGAGGGGGAGCAGCCGCTCTCTGCGTGTCAGACGGGCAGGAGAGGCGCACAGCTGGATCCCTGACGTCACGCACTGCGACAGGACACCCAGTACAGGGTGCGTCAGAGAGGAAAGGCAGACATCCCTCAAATACAATTGAATACATGAACAGGAGGAAGACCAAGATGCAGCCGTGCACATATCTTCCACTGACATTCCTCTGGTGGAGTGCGCACTGATGTTCTCCGGGGGCTCCACCCCAGAGGAGACATACGCCTGTGAGACCGCCTCACACAGCCAGTGAGACAGAGGCTGCCCGATCGAGCGCTCTCTATAGAGCACAACCAGGCGCTGAGAACGGCGCCAGGCCGCCGTGCGCGCCACATAGCAGGACAGCGCGCGCACAGGACAGAGGAGATGAGACGTGGCTTCTTCCTCCGACCTGTGAGGAGGGGGGAAGAAGCCAGGTGATCACTCTAGACCTAAAAGAGTTGTGATGACCTGAGGCATGAAGCCGGGTTAGGGCGTAAAACAGCTGAACTGCATCTCCTTGGATCCGGAGAGCTGACGGAGCCACAGAGAGAGCAGACACATCACTCACCCTTTCCTCTGATGGAGCCAAAAGCAGAGCTACTTTGGCTGAACACAGTTTAAGGGAACCGGCTCAGGTTCAAATGGGGCTTTAGTGCGCGTAACCCCAAAGCCAAATCCCACTGAGGCGCCAGTGTGCGTGACACCGGTCTGAGTCTCCGTACTCCTCGCCTAACACGGCTGCTGCGCTCTGCGAGCCCCTCGGTTCAACTCGCCGGGAATACACATTGCTCTGATGGAGAGCAACGTGTGTGCGCGCCCAGAACAGCAGCCGCCTGGCTGCGTTCAGAAGCTGCGCAGATCGTACTCCTCCCTGGCGATTGAGGTAGGCTGCTTCCTAGCCGTGGCCTGTCGTCTGTGCAAATCAACACCCGTTTGATTGGACAGCAACGGGGCGACTCCCCCGTTCTTTTCCGAGATTTAGAAAAATAGCGGGGGTAAAAACCGCGCAAGACCCTGTTCCTGGGATGATAGGAGTGTTTCTTGTATCCCATGGAGCTGCTGGGGGGAGAGGCTTCTCTGTGATGTGCCGTAATGGTCGCCATGGTGACGAGCCACGCCATCGCCGCCGCTGCCCATGAGGCGAAAGGGCTGCGAGGAAGCCTTCACACGCTGCGTTTCGCTCCGGCTGTCATCATCAGGCGCGTACACGCTCAGGGGATGAGTGGAGGTGTGCGCAGTGCTGTCCACACGAGGCGTTATAACGGCGCTCATGGGTTATCATGACCGTGTGTACGAGGCGCATCTCGGACAGAGGAAGGCCGCGAGCTCTGCAGGTTATTAACCGACAGGTTAATAACCTGCAGGCTTCTGCAGGGAGCCCTGCTGTCTACTTAATCGACAGATTAGTGGCAGCCGGCTTAATTACCGGCTCTGCTTCCTCGGAGGCTCTCGCGGAGCAGACCAGGAGCGGGGGAGCCTCACTCCCCTTTGACTCGCCGCCGGGAGACCCCATCTCTGTGATGGCGGGGGAGCGGAGACATGGGACGGAGCCCTGCAGTCTCCGAAGGGCGAGTCTGACGCCGAGGCGGTTGCTGTGGGCGTCTCTCCGCGTGCGGCCTCCTGTGGCCGGCTGTTCCGCGGCCGTCTACATGGACTCCACCCTGGCGTGGAACTGGGGTCCGGGCTGATTGGAGCATCCAGTAGCACTTTTCTGGCTGTCTCCGTAACAGACGCCTGCTTCAGACGGAGGTGGCGCTGGATCTGGGTCACCCATGCGTAAATCCTCGCCTGGGAGATAGCGACGGACGCGCACAGAGTGAGCGCCGTGCTGGCCGCCTTGCTGATTTCCTCTGCCTCGGTGGTGGACCGCTCTACCAGTGTCACCACCGAGTTGGAGAGCAGAGCGATGTGATTCGCCGCCGCCTGAAAGCACACTGGTGCACCCGGTCGGCGACACAGCCTACTGGTCTCTGGGGGAGCTCAACGTAGGGCGCGGTCCGGCGATTATGTTGGCCTGTCTTACCCCAGGCGGGTATGATCTCCGGCAGTTCCCATAGGATGCCACCTATCGCCGGTAGGAGAGGGGGAAAGCATGTTCGACCGCCAAGCTGGCACCCTGCTCCGACTCTGTCTCCCCCGTCCGGGGGAGGGGAGGGAGGGGAGAACCGAACGGTGACCCGTGGAGGGAGGCGGGGCAGGAGTTGCTTTTCTTCGGACTCCTGCCTGGCACTCGGCCCCAGGGACACTCGGCCCCAGGGACACTCGGCCCCCGTCCGCGGGCTCGTAAGCCTGGACGGGCCAATCGTCCCCCTCGGCCGCAGCAGCAAGAGCGTCCGCTCTCCGCTTCCTGTCGCCCGAGGGGAGACGAGCGCAGTGTGTGCATGCTACCTGCTGGTTTAGAGCCGCGTACGCGTGCTCTGACCCCAGGCAGGATTCGCATACTGCTTTTATCTCTGCTGGGCATACCTCATTATGAACCCAGAGCCACATGAGGGACAATCACGAACGCAGTTGTTACTCAGGTTTACTCTGCAATTGAAGTGTCTCTTGTGCTTCAGTAACGGTGTGCTGAAGGAAAGAGGGAGCAGATTGCCGGGCCTCCTTCCTAATTATACAGGAAGGGAGCCCGAGGGTGGGCGTGGACTACAAGTGTTTCAGTGCTGCGCGGGTGCGCAGGGGGATAACCCAATAGCGATAGCCTTAGAGGGCGAAGCCATATACGAAATGGAACTGCAGCTGCTCGTATGACGACAGGTGTAGTGCCGATCATGCACAATCGAGTGTTCAAAGGCCACTTGGTCTACGAGGAGAATTTGAGTATTGACTCGCGTACATTTAAGAAATCCAAATACCTCGCTTGTTCTATTCAAGTGCTTTATTAGAAAGTTCCATGGATCAGCTGCCGACTTGCAACATTTGCACGGCATTTAAATAAAATAAACAAACAAATCCAACAGGAATACGCCGTACGGATGTGTGCGGTCAAAACGTGTTTCCGACTTCCTCTCTAGACTTCCTGCTGTGTCCTTTATACCTGAGAATGAGCACTGTTCTGCTTTTTATAAATAATAACAAAACATAAAACTAGAGCAGTCCATAGTGACGAAGGGAACTTCGTCACTATGGACTGACGGCTTCAGGCCGGGTGATGTGGCACTTTATTAGCGTGATTGCACATTATATGTTGTCTGTGGATGATGATTGTGTGACCAGGGGCCTATACTACGAACCTGGTTCAACCTAACCTGATATGTTTGAGTTAGCCGGTTGGCCTAATCCAAAACATACGCGCTCTCGCTAAACGGTCCTACGACGCTGGTTATCAAGTGGATCGCTCAAGCCAGCCGTGTCCTATCTAGTTAGGTGCGCGTTCACATGAAAGGGGTGGTATCTGGAGTATTCGACCAATCACAGACATGGAGAAGCGCACTGACAGCGCAGCGTCATACTTCCTGAATGAAAAGTGAACTTTAATACTAGTCAAAAATGAAGAAGTTAAACTTTAAACATCCATGACTTAAACACTTGATCAGGATCAAAGCCTCAGAGCTGCAGCTGCAAGGTGAACACAGCTGGTAAAAGAACACGTGTTTGAATGCGTACATTAACAGGTTTATGATATCACTGCGCGTCTAAAACACGATCTGACTTCAATTACATTTGTCTCGAGTGTTTCGTCAACTTATGTGTTGCTTAAAATAATACTTCTGCATCCAGTCTGTGACGCTGTGAGTGCTGCACGGCCAGATACGGCTCAGCTGACTCAGATCAGGAGATATATGATACATTATGAAGTGATATGCCGCGGACTGTACTTAATGTACTCTGATCCGGTTACTGATGTTGAGGCAGATATTTAAGTAAGCTTTCTTAACGCTAATGTTCTAACAGTCAGACTGCTCTGAAGATGGAGGTGATATTCATGTTCACGTTCACACAGTCGGTGATTTTTGCCGGCCGTCTTTCCTGCGACGGCAGCTTTTCTGTATTTCCTTTCTCCTGTAATATGACTTGATCGCTTTAAACTCCACACACTGAGCTCTGATTGGTCAGCAGGCGGTGCTTTCACTGAGTTGATCTCTTAGCCTGCAACCTAACCTGGTCCCGACCAGGTTAGCCGCTAAGCATAAGTTACCATGGAGATCTAGCCTGCTAAAAGGAGAACCAGCTTCGGATGACCGGAAAGCCGGAGTTTGCCCTGAATTTAGCCGGCTAAGCGAAAATCCTGCTTCGCAGTATACCCCCCTGGTGTCCTGTGGTGGCTCCTCCCCCCTCACCTGTGTCTTGTTGTGATGATTAGAGTGTGGGTATTTGGGCTCTGTTTCTCTGTCTGTTGAGAGGGCTGGGTGTGTGTGGGTGTGTGTGAGATCCTTGTGGCTGCAGGATGTGGACAAGGAGAACCGCAGGATTGAGGCGGTGAACTTTGTGCCCATGGTTTTAATAAATGCCCACGTCGGGTTATATTTTTGGACGTTCTGCCTCCTTGCTTGGTCTGGGCCGCTCAACGGTCAGCTTCACAAGTCCATAAGCAAAACATTACAAAAACGGTAATTCAGTTATTCAACTAATTTCAGTTAACTTAAAAGAATATCCAATTGGCTCACCAAACCATAAATAATTACCATAAGATAATGTGCCTAAATGGTAGGGGTGCCCAAAAAAATCGATTCACATAAGAATCGCGATTCTATCTCTGCGGATTCAGAAATTCCAATAATCTATTAATATTTTTCATTTAAAAAAATAAATAAAAACCACATTCTTCAGTCTTGCCGCAACGCTGTTTTCCATTTGTTCTACGGCATGGGCTCCGTAATGTCCCCCTAACATGGCACTTCACACTGTCCGCTCTTCATGCCTCACAGGGCGGACTCCTGAGCTATTTTGAATCGCGAATAGTTTTGAATCGCGAATCGAAACCCCAAGAAATCTAATCGAATTGTGAGATTTTCCTGAATCGTGCACCCCTACTAAATGGCTCTTACAACAGGTGTTCTTCGTACTCACCAACATCCAGCTCAAAGTAGAATGTCTGAGGAGTCTGCAGGCGTGGAAAATAACAGGTGTAGTTTCCCCTGTCGGCAGCCGTCGTGTTCCTGATGACGATGGAGGCGTTGCCGTGCCTCAGTTCTGCGGGGAAATGAGAGACTCGTCCTTTGAACTGCGGACTCTGACCACCTGAACGACCGTTGTTGTAATGGACGCCGTTATCATACATGAAAACCTCCTGCAGAAGCTCTCCTCCAGGAGCGACCTTCTTCCAGTCAAAGAGAAGTCTTTCAGCGCTCATGTTGATGGATACCGGGAATAAAGCCTCTCCACCTTCTCGAACAACCACTCTGACAGCACCTGGAAGACAAAACGAAATGCACAAACAAGTAGTGCAGAGTGATGTTTAGTGTAATATAAATATACACATCGGACAGTATTTACACTATGATCAGTATAAACAGCCATGTAGAAAGTGAATAGACTATAGATCAGGTATAAATAAGACAGTAGAATACTGACACAATAAAGAATACATAGGATTATATTATTGGCCGTTTGTCATTTTTAAATACAAGTACACCATAATAATTATCAGTAATTATTTGCAACAATTAGGGTGAATTGCCCTAATGTGGGACATTTTTTGCATTTCAGACTTCTGGAACATATTGCGATATGAAGCCGATACAATAAATCAACAACATTCTGAAATCCCCAGGATGTGTCCTAATCAAACCAAAAGAGAAAATGCAGATATTACACTCATAAAAGAAATGGCAGACATGTCAGTACTCTTAGTGCCAAGTTGTCTCAGACAATCTGCTTTTCCTAATGTGGGACACTGACATGTTGAAAAGCCTCAGTCACCTTAATTAATACATTTATTTATGTATTATTGTAATAAAACATCAGGTCAGTAACACTGAGCTAAATGTGTGATACCATGTTCAGCTCTTTAACTATTTATAATGTTATTACAACATTTAGGCTTAAACATTGTGGATGTTAACTTTTTTTTTTTTTTTGTGAGAATCAAACAATAGATTCTAATAGTTTTCAAAAATCATTGAATTGTATTTCACAGGGAACACATACAACTGCAGGTGTATTTGAAGGCAACATATCAAACATTGAGGCAACACATACAACCTAAACCTGCGTAAATGCTGGCAGATTGCACAGGCTTCTTGGATCACGTGTGCAGTGTTCTTCTGCTTAGGTTTTTGCATTTTCTGCTTTTTCTTTCCCCCTTTCTCTTTGATGAAAGCAAAATGGCTGTCGCTAGTCACACTATAGCAAGGAGGATTGGCCCTCTGGCGGCTGGGCGTTCTCTTACTGGAAGTGTAATCAGAGATTTGAAGGAGACTCTGGCTGTGTCACTACTTCAACCTCCTCTGCCATAGGTGGTGGGGTTACAATGGGGGAGAGCGCTGAGGAGGGGAGACCAGCATCATGCAGAGGGTGGCTTGGGGTCTGCTCCAGAAGTTCCCACATGTGTGGATGGCAGGAATCAACATCATCATTATCATTATCATCATGTGGAGGATGACACGGGGTTGCTGGTCCAGGAAAGAGCATCTCATCTGGGGCCACTGGAGTCTCTTGAAAGCATCTCTCATGTTTGAGATGGCATAAACAGATTCTCATTGATCTTGGCAGGGTTGAATGGGTATATCGCTGACCCTCGAAAGCCAGCCTGGCCAGCTGAGGAACCCCACCACTCTCAATGATCTGTCCAGACTCTACTATGGCTGCCCTCATCCTGTCCTGCCTCCACTGATTCAGTTTCCTTCCCTGACCTTCCTTTCCTCCATTATTCTGTGTCTGCGATTCTCTCCCCGTCTTATTTCTCTCCTTTGCCATTGGGATCTAAAATGCATTCAATTCATCGTTACTATGCATAGAATAAAACGTGTGTTGGAAGGATTTATTAAATTACTATGAGTATTTGGGCTTAAATTCATTGCCATTTTATAAACTCAGACATGTATCCCTAACATTCTCCCTGACTTTGTCATACCATTTTAACAGACCCCCAATTATTTAATATAATTTGCCCTTCACCTTAAATATCTAAAATAATGCATTAGTAGACTAAAACCCTGTAAATAACCATTGCTCTGGCACAATCCACGCCCCTCCACACATGTTTGCCTAACTGAAGAATATCATACCGTCCCACTTTGCGAAACATGTTTCCTAAAGGCCCTGACACACCAAGCAGTCACCAGAGGACTAGCCGACGCTGAAGTCGGCTGTTGCCTGGCCGTGTTCTCCTGCGTTTTGGCCATGTGTCGCACGGGAACACACCGCACCGACTTCAGTGCGTGAGTGGCAATAACTCTCCTTACCAGCAGGCGGCGGTAGTGTGTATTCGTCATTCAAAAGAGGCAACAACCGGAAGACAGAGAAGAAGAAGAGTATCTTTTCTCCGTAATATCATACAGAGCTGGCCTCTCCTGGATCAAGGTGATGAGCAGGTCTTCGTTTGCATCATTCCAGATCGCCATGATGAGATGAAAATGAATAGCAGTCTGTGTGTGCCTTCTTAAATCGTTTGTTTACGTCCCTCACTTCCGCTTCGCTTCTCATGCACTGATTCACTAGCTGAACAGCCAATCAGAGTGATTATTTGGTCCGACTGCCAGACCCGATGCATGGCCGATTCAACATGTTGGATCGGCCATGCATCGGGTCTGGCAGTCCAAATAAGGCGTGTCACGGTCGACGGTGCGGGACACACCAACCTGACTACGGCGCCGCGAATGCCCGACAGCCTCTGACGGCCTCTGACTCCCAAAATCGGGTTGGTGTGTCAGGGCCTTAAAGTGGGACGATGGAACATTTGATTGAAATAAAAAATATAGAGTATATTTACACCATATTATAATATGTTCTGATGAACAAACATATCATAAACACATCCTGATAAAAACTTCCAAGATTGTTTTATTTAAACAATTGAAAACCTTAACATTAAATTTGTCAAAACACTACATCACTGGCCTTTTGGGTGGTCTTCACACAGGGTACTTCCTGTTTGAATGTTTTCCCACCCTCATCTGTGATTGGACATTTGAGAAGTCATGTGATTTTGATCGCATGACTTCACAGTTTGTTTGCGGAAGACCTGTTGCGTTCCAATAGTCCATTTAGCTTAGGAACCTTCCTAACGGAGTGAAATGACCCGGAAGTACGTCAGTGGCAGCCATGATAAGTGCCCTTCCAATTCTCCAAATGAAAGGAAAGGAGGTTTCAAACTTCCTTTATAGCCTCCTTTAGCTTAGGAACCACTGGACCTCCCTTACCGAAAGGAGAGGAGAAAATGCTGCCCCACAATGCATTGCAGCCGCAGCATTTGCCGTCACTCAACAGTCGGCCGTTCACGGAAACAACCGGAGAAATTATATCATGAAAGTTACGGTGCTTATTAAGCATTTTAAAACGTAGGTGGTAAGTTGCCAAAGTGCTTTGTTTTGAACGTTCATCAGTATTATAATCAAAAAGAGAAATATGAACGTTAGTTTTTACTGAAATGATCAAATAAAGTCAACATTTCACTGAGCTGTGTGGGGTTTGTTCAACTTCTAAAAGATGTTTGAATGGTGATATACACAGTGATAGATGTTAAGGACTAACGTTTATAATAAATACATCTGTATTGATTTTAAGATCTTTAGTTCATCAATCATACGTATTGGGATCATTGGTATTAATGTGGACCGGAGGGAGAGGGGGACGAGCAGAAGTTTCACTTTCCTTTTTTATTTCAATTCCAACTTTGGTCCTGAAGAATATGTTTCTCTGTTGTCCACGTTCATAAAGCAAAGCAGCAGCATCAGAGCACGGAGCAGAGTCTCTAGATGAGTTCACAGCAGTCCCTCGTTCTTATTAAGCATCCATGTTGTAGTCCGCTGTATAGAAAACTGTGGTTTCCATAGTTTCCCCACAGCAGCAGACGCACACAATGACGTCCGCTGGCGCATCATAAACACGTCGGATAGGGAAAGTGCATTCGGATTCTCTAAAGTACCGCAGTCTCTTCTCCTAAGTCCTTTTGAATTCTCCTATCCACTATCCCTTAACCCCGTGACGCTTCACTCAGGGGTCAAGGAATAGACTATAGGGTTAGAATTTAGGAGCTGATTTTTCTCAAACCCGAGTCCCAACAGTAAAAATCAATCTTAAAAATCGCGTTATGAGTGCTCCACGAATTATCACAGCTGATTTTGTTACATTAACATTGTCAACAACTTCTAGAAAAATGCAACTCGACATCATACTGATAATAATATATGATACAAATGTAAGACTGACAACAATAATAGTTTGTAATAAATCCTTTACTAACTATTATTAGAATCAGTGAATCAAATGAACTCAGAGTGAAATCATGGTTTTATCAATGTTAAAATAGGACAGTTTCCTAAGACAGTACACACGCTGCTGCCCCCTTTTGCACACAGCTTCACAGTTTGGATCAGACTTATTAAAGACACACACAAACATGAATGTATGAGTTTTGAGGACGTTTTTAAGCCTGAATATGGAGTCTGTAGCTAGGGGCTAAGCTAGTTAGCTAACGTTAGCGTAGACCGGAAACTCAATATGACAACATCCAATAAGATGCATCTGAACTAATGTATAAGAACATATTCACGTATAAGAGAGATGTCAAACACTTCGCTGTATCCATTGTGCATTAAACAAAAAAGCCTTTTAACTCTGAAACTTTAGTTAGGGGCTAAGCTAGTTAGCGAACTGTAGCTTAACTTGATTGAAACCAAAACGTTGTGTTGGAGGTAGCGTTAACATTGGTGTTAGCATAACAGAGCAGTTGTGAGCATTCATTTCTTACCTATTGTTATTCCAGAGCATGTAGGCAGGAAATAGAAGATGACAAATAGAAACTGAAGACTGTCAGCGAGCATGTTTACCGGCAGAATCAAAGCTAGTTTGCAGAGAGTAAAGTTGAGCTGTCCGGTCGCGTTAACACTACACTTATTTATAGTGATTCTGTGTCCTCACAACAAGCTGAATGCATTTACTCTGCACTGCAGGAATTCCCCCACACAGTGGGCTGGGCATACAGTGTCATTGTGGCGCGTTCACAATGACAAACTGATGTGACATTTTTCATATGTATTGATCATAGACTGTATATATAAAGGTATTGATATATTAAGTAATTTTTTAATGAAATATAATATGAATGCTTTTTTTTATATTTTTCGATGTAGCACAAGACGACTTTTCCTCTTCATTAATATTATTTTAAAAAGCAATAAATTCATATTTTTTGAAAAAGACAAACCTGTTATATCTATTGACACACAATATAATGACTATTGTATATTTAATGATATGCTAAATTACTATTTTATGAGATATAATAGTTAGCCATGCTATAGGCAGTGATGTACCTGAACGCGTTCAATGAACGATCGTTCATGAACGCGTTCATATTTTGGGCGAACGTGAACTGAACGTACTGTATTTCCGCTAGATGAACGTAATTGAGAACGCGTTCATTATCAGCGCTGTATAACGGCGTTCAAAAGTACGTTCATTCTCAGCACTGTATTATAGCGGCGTTCAAAAGTGTGCCAGATTTCATATGCCTTTCAGCCGAAAACCCAGTTAAAACACACCGTAAACAGGCTTCAAAATAATGCGGAAAACCACCCAATCTGGCAACAGCAAGCTGCCTGTGACGCGTACACGTCTGTCACCCCTGGCTGTCGCACTAAAATATAAATATACTAAATATATCAGACTCCTCACAAGAAACAATGTGGAACCGCGGAACCGGCGAGCATTGAATGAAGTATGGACGAAGCCGAGAGCAGCTGCAGCAGCACTCGCTCAGAGTGAGACTCTACGGCAGGGGTGGGGAACCTCCGGCCTCCGGGCCGTATACGGCCCGCGAGACAATTTGGTACGGCTCTCGAGGTAATTTATAAACACACGCAAAAAAAAAAAAATGAAAGAAATCTAGACCGCAAAAAAATTAAACAAGCGAGTGCCTGTTTTTCCTGGCCAAGGTTAGGGTCCTTGAACACAACACGAGCCTAACGTGTCATCACGTGGTATATGTCTCGACTGACAGGGGTGCAGTTCTGACGGAGAGCACCAGAACGCCACTCCAGCACTTCAGAAATTGCAGTACCGATAAGTCCATACACATGCCGCAGTTTCTGCGTGTCTGTGTCTTTAGTTGAAAGCCCAGTTGCGATCTGCTCATCTGTCATACTGATCAGACAGTCAATAACTGTGTTGTTATCATTAGCATCTGGTTAGCTAGCTATGCTAACGAATATAAGAAGCTTTGTCTACAACCAGTGAGGTAAAGGCACATCTTTATATGATCATTATAGTTATCAAAAAAATAAGAGAATAAAGTAAACAGGTATAAAATACTATATGACAGTTATTAATAAAGAAGAATACAGTTTGAAAGGGGAGTGATTTGTCAAATATCCATAAATTAAAAGAAAATCTGTTTACAGTTGTGTTTGGGTGTTGAGAGATGTGTCCATAGCTCTCCTAATGTTGCTCTCAAAGTGCACCAGATTGATGCTTTTAACTTCAACATTTAAAAAAAAATCTTCCCAGGGGAGCATGCCCTCCGGAGGTTAGGTCCCCCCCCACTTAAATCATGTTCACATGGATAGGAAACTAAATACATTTGCACACATCTTGTGTCCATATCTTTCTGTGTTGGTGGTCACGCCACACCGTGCACGTGCATGCATACGCGAGTCATGGTGAGATATCTGGATTAAGAGGTTGCTTTTTCTTTGCACAGAATGAAATGAATGGGCTGTGATTTTAGTTTTTTTAAGCAGAGGTCAATAACTTGTACGTCCCTCTGAGGATATTGAAAACATTGAAATGGCCCATTAACATCGTACAGGAGACAAATAATAGCTCGCAGCAACTTATTGAAAAAAGAACTATGAACTATAAATTAGTTCATTTTTGAAACCATGAACTTTAGTTCAACATTTTGAATTATGAACTATGAACTGAACTAGTTCATTTTAAAATGTGTGAACTGTGAACTGAACTAGTTCATGTAGAAAGTGAACTTTCCCAACACTGGCTATAGGCTACTGACTTTCTTTTATTGCTGCCGTCTCTCAATTAGTCATTCAACATCCAAAAGCTTACATCTTTACACACTGATTGCACGCGGATGAATTTAGGGTTATTTATTTTAACTATATAACTTATAAACACTAAATTACTTTAATGACAATGTTTTTATTGATGCAACGTGTTTTACCGAACTCAATTCAATTAATTATATTTTTCTGTAGAGTCGTTGGTATGACAGGTGTTGCATCAGAACAAAGCAGTACAATAAAAACATATCCAGTTGGCACAAGGTTTATTTATATATCTATTCCTACAGTTCTGATACAGTTGTTGTAACAAAAAAAGCAGAAGTGCATTTCTTAAATGGGCATCAGGCATTACAAACAGCAGCAATAACAGGTTCATTCTTTGGCAGATAATACGCTCAGTATGTTGGCATTATAACATGTTCAGTAGAATTAGTTTACACAAAGTGTGAGAGCAAAGACAACTCAAGATAACCTGAGTATATTAAAAAGGCACATATTTCATCTGAACACTTTAAATAATCACCTCAATAATTCACACAATGTCAATGTAATATAACTATGTCTTCTTTCACAATAAAACTCCAGGGCACTGGGGTGTACAGTTAAATAATCCCCAGAAATGTAAACGTATATTTAATACATTCATAAAGACATCAGTCAAATAACTGATTCAGAATGACAAAACAATTATACATCGAAAAAGACTTCAATTTACATTTTTTAACGGGGAAAATGTAAAAGATAATTATGAGGACGTTAAACTGGAATAACACGAGAGTTTAAAGTAAATTAAATCTACTTTCCCTTAAATGTCAGTGCTTGGGGAAACTCATTACGAACCCACAGAGAAGACCCTTAACTTTATTCATGTTTACAACAATCTCAGATCTGATAAAGTGTTTCTTCTCATGTACGATATTAAAGTCACTCAAGGCTCAGATTTATGTCAAACCATTGGCACGAATATTCATTCAAGCTGATTGTGTTCCAGTCAGCTCATTCAGACTCGTTATTTGAATAGCTGCAACCTGATGGATATAAAAAACATTTTTGTTTAAAAAACAGCACCTTTTTCAATCTTTGCCAGAGTGGAGCTGGTCCTTCAGATGTGAACTCATTCTGTCAAATCTATTCAAGTTGATCGATTAAAACCCTTCCTCTTTACCTTCATGTTATTTTTATGGAAACGCTTTTCATTGAAATCTTTCTTCTTTTTAACCATTTCTCAAAACACATATTACAATTTAAAAAAAATAGATTCCCTTTAAGATTATCTCTTAAATAACACTGCTGTCAAAATACCTTTAAATAATTGTAACTTAATTATCTTCTTTTTAATATCTTGTTTCAGGATATTTACAGCTTCGTGTTTGAATGTGATCAAACTGAAGTGTATTCGTTCCTCTGGGAACATCCGTCTAGAACAGTGCTTCTCAAAGTGTGGTCCGCGGACCACTGGTGGTCCGTGAGCGCCCCCAAGTGGTCCATGAGTATATTGGTAACATTTCACATTTGAAATAAATAAATGAATTTAGGTTTTCCGCACTCTCACGGGAATATCTCCGCAATGAAGCGAGCTTAAGTTTCATTTTGAATTGCATGATATAGCCCAACACAACACCTTCATCACACATGTTGCCACTCGTTTGTACCACTTTCAGGCAATTTGTAATCTGTTCTAGAAAAACGATGTGATTTTGGATATTTGTGGAGTTAGGTGGTCCGCGAGTGTTTTTTTATTGGTTAAGTCCTTGGTATGAAAAAGTTTGAGAAACACTGATCTAGAACGAGCTTCAAGTATTTAGTCTGTTCTTAACTTCAGCAGCAAGTTTCAGAGCCATGAGTGCACTGAACGCCAGGAAGGCAGCTTTATCTGCTAAATTATCAAATAAGCTAACATGCTATTTCATTCCATTCATTTGCTCGACGATGTTGAAAGTGAAACTGTGTAATTTAATAAGTACCCTGCACTTAAGTGTAATAGCTGCAGGCTTCATAGTAGTGTGATCACTTCTTGTATCGGTAATACTCTCAAACACTTGATGGCTAAACTACACTTCATAGCATTGATCACTCGGGGCTCACTCAGTATACAAAACAAAGCTGTGTGGAAAAGAGGTTACGGTTTTTCATCTTTGGGGAAGTTTTACAGCAGGAGCCACAGACTGCAGTGGCAGCTTTGAAGGATCTTTATCAGAGCCGATAGGTGGATCTCCTCTTCTCCCTGCAGAGCAGAAGCGGCAGCAGAGAAAATAAAAACATATATTACATAAAGTCAACTTTGATACAATGCAGAAATATTATTTATGGCCAAACCAAACATGTCCATGTTGGTCGTGTGTGTTAGTTATTGACTGAATGTTCTTCAGCAGGAAAGAATGTGTGATTGACAGATGAACCCTGAGGACCATCAGACTCTCATCAGCAGTCTTTTATTTATACTATATTCACTTCTCATTCAGGTAGTTCTCTATTTTCACTGCTGTGAATTGATCACACATTCAGTCGTATCATCGTTTATATATTGATGTTTGTGGGGTCAATAAATCAACCTGATGTGAACACTAACGCAATGAAGCACATCTGAGAAGACGCAGAGACAACACTCTGGTGTCTGCAAATGAAAAATAAATACAAATTATGTTTTGAACTCACGTTTGTTGTGGATGCACTTTGCAAATACAAGTAAAGCCTGAACTCCAGCAGGAAGTACAGCTCCCAAAACCAATGAAGTGATGCCAACAATAAGCATGGCTCCTGAGCTGTAGCAGTCCTCGCTCTCTTTCTCTGAAGAACATCATCCAAAAATATGTACCTTTACATTTTCAGGACTGACAGCACAACATCACTCAAGAGACATCTACATATTCTAAACCCAATTACACAGCAGCCATTAACATCACTTCTTAATTAAAACTCATCTCACCACAGGTCTGAGCGGAGAGCCGATGCTTGATGTCCTCCTGAGAGACCACACAGCGGTAGAGGTGGCCCCTGGTCACATTCAAGCTGAGAGAGATGAAGACGTGCTCTTTCTCTGGGACTCGTTCCTCCTCAGCTTCCAGTCTGTTCCCATCTCGGCTCTGCCACTCTGCTCTAGTGTTCAGAGAAGCACCAGGAACCTCACACTGCAGAAGAGCCCGGTTGCCAGGTTAGTGAACCGTGAAATGTGGAGTAGCCCAACGTGTTATGTTACAAATGCAAGGGGTTTCCTAGAAAGATATAGCATGAGGGCGCTAACGCCACTTCCGGACAAAATTACGGCCCCGCCCACTTTCCGGTGAAAATACTTAGAGTGAAGCGGGAAATAATAGTGTCTTCATGTCTTAAAGCTGCCGAGTCATATATTGCACCTCAAACAACAAATACATCCAGAGTCACGGTTTCTTTACTTCCTTTTTTGACGAGCCCAAATATGTTGTTCTGCTCTGGAGCAGGTTAGGTGTTCAGCATCAGTTACCATGGAGATCTACCCCGGTAAGAGGAGAACCAGCGTCGTAGGACAGAAAACTCAGAGTTAACCCTGAAGTTACAGCAAATCCGGCGTGCTAGTACAGGCCACAGGAGGTGAACTGGGACCTCTCCAAGTACCAGTCCACACTGCAGATTTTAAGTCTGTTCGGGGACTTGAACCAGCAACCCTCCCAGTCCAAGCAACTACTGACTGAGCCACTGCCGGACGTAGTTTAAGGTGAAGACGAACGTACTCACCAACATCCAGCTCAAAGTAGAATATCTGAGGAGGCTGCAGATGTGGAAAATAACAGGTGTATTTTCCCGCGTCTGCAGCCGTCGTGTTTCTGATGACGATGGCGGCGTTGCCGTACTTCAGTTCTGCTGGGAAATGTGAGACTCGTCCTTTGAACTGCTGACTCTGTATGACCGTTGTTGTAATGGAGGCCTGCATTATAGAGGAAAACCTCGTGCAGAGTTTCTCCTCTAGGACCGACTCTCCTCCAGTCAAAGAGAAGTCTCTCAGCGTTCCTGCCGATGGATAACGGTAATACAGCATCTCCACCTTCTAGAACAACCACCCTGACAGCATCTGGAAGATAAAGCACATTTCAATCATTATTGTATAAATACAACAATTCTGTTCAAGGCAGAAATGCTGATAAAATATTATCATGCCACCTCAGTTTAAAAGCAAAACAGTAAGTGATCAGATTGATTGTGGATATTATCCGTATCATTTAAGTACATGGATGAATTTCACTTCGAGGAAGAAAAAGTATTAACTTGTTTCTTTGGATCGACACCAATAATTCACTATTTGTTCATTCAGTAGGTATTCCATTTTTGGGTTTAAAATAAAAAGAATAATCTGAGTAGTGGGTTCAACCGCTCAGGATTACAAATCATGCCACACCTTTTAGTAAATGTCTTATTTACACCCAACATCACAGCTGCTTATACTACTTTCTGCTCACGTGTTATTTTACTGTAAACGCAGTCTGACCAACCCAGCGTTTCCTCTGACTCGTGCTGATGGAGTAAACTCTCTATTCTCACACAGTGAGCAACATAAACACACTCGGTGTGGCAACTTTTAACGTTCTTCAAACTCCTGTTTGTGATGTGTCCTTGTTGTGTTAAAGTAAATAGAAATGTTTCGCAAAATAACTACCAATATTGTCTAAAATATTATATTAAAATATGTAATTATTATTATTATATTGTTCAACAGCCATCTTTATTTATTTTATTTATCCTTTATTTATCCAGGAATGTCCCATTGAGATACAAGATCTCTTCTTCCAGGGAGTCCTGACAACGCAGGGAGAGAGAAACTAATAACCTGCAGTACCCTCTTTACACATGAAGCTGTATATAAAGTCACCACAACATCAACACAGCTCCACTATACAATAAAACCAAGCCTGACATTTAGATTAAATCACTTTAACAGCACCTTTCTACTTCAGTAATGACAAGAAGTTATGGGACACTTTGATAGCTCTTTAAAATTAGCTCTAATAACGATATCACACATTACAATGAATATGCACACATGTATAAGATCATATTAATGTATAAGAGAGACGTCAACACTAAGCTAGTTGGCTAACGTTAGTTCCACTTGACTGAAACCAATGCATTCTGTTGCAACGTTAGCATTAGCTTCAGCATAACAAAGCAGTTGAGAGCAGCTTCTTACCGGCTTCCTGTCCCAGTGTAACTCCACATGTCAGCAGGAAGAGAAAGTGAAGAGCGACACCAAACATGTTTCCCCTCTGGAACAACACTAGTTTACAGAGAGTACACTTAGCTCACTGTGAATAACTATATTTGAAGTTAAATGTCAGAAATATGGAGGAGTGAACTCAGTGCCGTCTGCAGGGTATTTCCTGTTTCTTCTGACTGAGACTAAAAGTGAGGCGTTTCCTGTGACTCGCTGTGGGTGTGTTTTTTTAATGTATTTATGTAACCTCAATTCAATTAAAAACCTTTATTTATCCAGGCAAAATCCCATTGAGATCAATGATCTCTTTTTCAGGGGAGAGCTGCAGCAGTAGGTTCCACAAGAAGACAACAAAACATAAACAACAGAACAACAAAAGGACATCACACAGCAACATGTACAGGGATTACAGTTTACATATCTAACCACATGTACAGGTACCAACAGCATCTGATGTTGTAGCATCCAACCGAGCTTTAAACACATGTCGTGGTATCAGCTTGGTAATTTTCCATTCTTTTTGCAGACTGTTCCGAGTTAGTGGAGCTGCACATCTAAAAGCTTTCTTCCCTAAGACAGTCCTAGCACTTGGCACATTTAATAAAACCACAGCATGCGATCTCAGACAATAAGTACTTTCAATTCGCAGAGAGATCAGGGAGCAGATATAAGATGGTAGTTTCCCTAGCATGGCTTTGTAAATGAAAAAGTACCAGTGACTGAGCCTCCGTGCAGTTAGTGATGGTAAACCAGCCCTTGCATACAGGGTACAGTGATGCGTAAGTGCTTTACAATTAGTCACACATCTCAGAGCGCTGTGATACGCAGCATCTAACTGGACCAGGCAATGGGCCGGTGCATTCATATAGACCAGATCCCCAGAGTCCAGCACAGGTCAAAGGTCACAGAGCCTTCTCCTGGCCTCAAGCGAGAAGCAGGACTTGTTCCTGTAGAACAGGGGTGGGGAACCTCCGGCCCCCGGGCCGTATACGGCCCGCGAGACCATTTGGTATGGCCCTCGAGGTAATTTATAAACACACGCAAAAAAGAAAAAAATTAAAGAAATCTAGACCGCAAAATAATTAAACAAGCGAGTGCCTGTTTTTCCTGGCAACGGTCATGGTCCTTGAACACAACACGAGCCTAACGTGTCATCACCATAGGTCATCACGTGGTATATGTCTAGTCTGACGGGGGTGCAATTCTGACGGAGAGCACCAGAACGCCACTCCAGGACTTCAACACAATTGCAGTACCCATAAGTCCGTACACATGCTGCAGTTTCTGCGTGGCTGTGGTTTAGTTGAAAGCCCAGTGGCGATCTGCTCATCTGTCATTCTGATCATTCAGTCAATAGCTTTGTTGTTATTAGCATCTGGTTAGCTCGCTATGCTAACGAATATAAGAAGCTTTTTCTCCAACCAGTGAGGTAAAGGCACATCTTTATATGATCCTTATAGTTATCAAAAAACAAGAGAATAAAGTAAACTGGTATACAATAATATATGACAGTAAAAAAAAAAGAAGTTGTTATTAATAAACAAGAATAGCCTACAGTTTGAAAGGAGAGTGATTTGTAAAATATCCATAAAGAAAAAGTAAATCGGCTTACAGTTCTGTTTCAAATGGGTGTTGAGAGATGTCTCCATAGATCTCTTCATTTTGCTCTCAAAGTGCACCAGATTGATGCTTTCAACTTCCAGGGGGAGCATGCCCCCCCGGACCCCCTTCGAGGAGGTTAGGTCCCCCCCCCCCCACTTAAATCATGTCCACATGGACAGGAAACTAAATACATTTGCACACATCTTGTGTCCATATCTTTCTGTTTGGTGGTCATGCCACAACCGTGCACGTGCATGCATGCGCGAGTCATGGCAAGATATCTGGATTGAGAAGTTGCTTTTTCTTTGCCCAGCATGACAGAAAGGCCAAATGAATGGGCTGTAGGATTTTTAAGCAGAGGTCAATCATTTGTACGGCCCTCGGAGGATGTTGAAAAAATTGAAATGGCCCTTGAGAGGAAAAAGGTTCCCCACCCCTGCTGTAGAAGAACCCTAGCCTCACCCTCAGCTTTTTAAGCAGGTTATTGACATGAAGTTTAAAAGAGAGACAATCATCAAGCCAGATACCGAGGTATTTGTAACAGGCAACCACTTTGAGTGCTTGTACTTGCGTAGTTACAATATCCAAAGCAGTCTCCGGTGTATTTTTAGCTTTAGCTTTAGAAAAGAGCATGACCTTGGTTTGATCCACATTTAAAAGAAGCTTTAGTTCAGAGAGCTGAGTCTGAATAATGTTAGAAACAGCCTGTAATTTAACAACAGCCTCGTTAATCGAGGGACCTGCACAGTACATCACGGTATCGTCCGCATAAAAATGTAAGGTTGCTCCTTCGACATTTTCACCTAAACTATTAATATAGATAGAGAATAATAGCGGACCTAAAACTGAACTCAAGGGCACCTACAACCTACAATTGTAACGGAAAAACATCAATAACAGCAGCTTTGCAGAAGCCAGCAGAGGTGGAGGAAGTACTCAGATCATGTATTGAAGTCTAAGAAGAATACTGAGTTACAAGTACAAGTCCTGCATTCAAAATAACACTAGAAGTAAAAAAGTAATAGCATTTATGTAAAATAGCCAGTTACCATTACTTAAATAAAGTAATTGTTAGTCATTAAATTCAGAAAAATAGAATATATATTAATGTTTACTTATTATACATTTGAATATAAGATTATTATTTTTAAATGACCACTAGAGCTTGGTATTATTGTAAGTCACTAAACATTTATTATCATTTATCTATTTCTAAAGATATGTTTCACTTATCAAGATAAAGTGATTTCAATTAAATCTTTCCTTGACAAACATTTTTGCATTTAGGAAGAATCCATAATGTCAATATCAATAACTTCATTTCCACCAAAACATCAGAAAGGTTCTGTAATTGATCTGTTATCATCAAGCGCCATGTCATTACATAATCCTATAAATGTAGATGACATGAGAAATCAACCTTTGTGAATGTAATATATTGCCAAGATAATCAAATGATTATTTCCAAATATCCTCACAGCAGCTCCACGTGCAACATGAACACAGACAGAAACCAAGACAAGAGACAAGGAGACATTTAACAGAACAAACGATCACTGAAGACAACATGGAGAAGACGCTCTGAGCTGGGAGAGGTGCCAGTTCCCCCCCTGGTCACTGCCGAGGTGCCCTGGAGCAAGGCTGCACGCTGCCCACTGCTCCCAGTACTAGGATGGGTTAAGTGCAGAGGTTCAACTCCATGTGTGTGCTGTGCATGGCTTTCATCCTCTAATTCTTCTATACTCGTCGTACCTCACACAGGTCGTACCAAACCTGTGTGATTCACGTGTTGTGTTTATTTGATTCTCTTTGCTTTGTAATGACTGGTTTTAAATGACATGTTATAATGTATTTCTTAATGTCTTTCTTTTATAAAGCCCTTTGAGGTGCCTTGTGTTGAAATGTGCTGTATGAATAAACAAAGTAGATGTTCAGTGTAACCTTATTGTAAAGGCAACCGAACAACAAGTATTTGCCAGTGAGGGATATGGTGTGAAGCTTTTCCAGACGCGTGGTGTCGACAGCAAATCAGGTCTTCTAGTTGAGTGCATTTAAGATGTTTATTTGGATTGCAGGATGATGACAGCGAAACAAGAGCCGGGTGTTTAACTGATAACTAAAAAACTAACTGTGATAAAGAAATAAACCGAAATTCACTCAAAACAAACAGAAAATAAGCGAAAACACGCACGGTTGAAAAACTGTGTGGCTTCCCTCTGGTGATTCCCAATCCCTCATGCTGTGTCCTCCCCAAATAGTAGGCTGTACCCTGAAATTGGCTGAGTCCCCGCCTATGCCCAGGTCAATTCAGTAGTATCACAGCACCTTCATATACAAATATTAAAATATATCAAATTGGCTGCAACACACCGGCTCCTAATTGTTACTGTATAATAACATAACAATTCAACAACATACAAAACATTGCAGCCAAATAGAATAGTCCATATCAGTATTCTCAATCCATAATGTTCATAGTTCATGTAGATAATCCAATAGGGTTGGTAACCCCAATAATAGAAGTTGGGTTTCAGTCTTTATTCAGCTTCCAATAGAAGACAGATCTTCGTGATTGGTCGCTCCAGGATGTTGTACTTCGTCCGGACTTTAACCGACCGCACAAGTCCTTGTCTGTCGGGAAAGGTCTGCAGTACCTTGCCCAACAGCCAGGATCCGCGAGGGGCACTAGAGTCCGCTACGATGACAATGTCTCCTGTGACAAAGTTCCTCTTGTCCTTTGGCCACCGTTGTCTCTCTTGCAACAGTGATACATACTTCTGAATCCATCTGTGCCAAAAGAGATTGGCAAGGATTTGAACTTTCCTCCAGCGTCGTTTGGAGTAAATCAAATCAAATCAAGTTTATTTATAAAGCACATTTTAAAACAACTTTCGGTCGCGCCAAAGTGCTGTACATGAATAAAAAATATACGGAACATATTGCAATTTGTAGCATTTAAGTTAAAAACAACACATATAAAGGCAGACACACAGAGTAGGAGTCAGTTTTGTCAAAAAGCCCGGGTGGTAGAGAAGGTTTGCATTTTAACAAGAGAATGTGATTTGGAGTCAGGGGTTCGAGATCATTTGGATCCTCTGAGGTTTTTGTAATGGGACGGTCGTTCAATATGGCTTCCACTTCGCACAGGAGTGTTTGTAGTCCTTCATCATCCAAATGTTGCTGATGAAGAATAGAGTTCAGCACTTTCCTGACCATGCCAATGACTCTTTCCCATACTCCTCCATGATGGGATGCGGCTGGAGTGTTGAAACTCCATTTCACACCAGAATGAAGCAGTGAGTTTTGAATTTTCTGATGGTTTAAACCAGAGCTATTTAATAGAAGAGTTACGACACCGGAAGTCCAAAAACGGTTATCATCACGTGGTTCATGTAGACGAGGGATCGTTCCCCGGAAGTTCATGGCGGGCAATGTGAATGCATTGATAACAGGAGATAGAACTACGATTTTTGGTAATTATTAGTGAATAAAGGTTTTGATTTGCAATATTTATACAACAAATCGATATGTGTATGTATTTACATCAATATGTTTTCAAAAATAAAATCGAATTTGCTAATATTAAGTGATAATATTAGGATTAGTGTGAACAACTAGTTTACATGTTACTAACAGTGCCTTGTTAAAGAGCCTGTTGCTGTTTATTTATAGCTTTGAATTCTTTCAAACCAATATTATCTTCTTAAACTTGTATGGTAGTCAGGAGGATCACTTTCTAATGTTTATTGATACATTTAGAGGGAGGGGATCTAAAGTAATGCTTTAAAATTCAGATTGGATTCATTTCTACCATTTTCTTAAATTCATGGTAGTTTCAGTAATCCCCTGGTAATTGAGGACACAAGTTATCTAAATGACTAATGTCGTCTTTATGGCTTTCAGAAAGGACAGGAGACCGACAGGATATGATGATGATGATGTTAAATGTGTTGCTTTAGGAACATCCATTGCAAATACATGGAATTCAATAAACATAGAAGAGCATATCATGCAGTTTGTCGGTGCCTTTTCCTCCGTGTTGTCCTGGTTTGCTGTGCTGCCTCCTAGTCGCCACCATGGTTTGCTGTGCTGCCTCCTAGTCGCCACCATGGTTTGATGTGCTGCCTGGGGATGCTCAAATCGCTCAGAGAAAGGAGTACGAATGTACGGCCTCCCCACTGACACAGAGCGGAGGAAAAAATGGCTGGCTCAAGTCAGCAGGAGCAATTTCACGACCAACAGCAACAAAATATGTGATTTATATACAAACACTGCATTTGCACTTTTTCACAAAACGAAAACCACACCATTGGGAGAGCTTAATGTTTTGTTTAATACAAAAAAACAGGGAAAGGCTTGAAAAACACAGAGTTGAGACTCAGGGTGCAGGGTGAGGGTCTCAGTGCAGGTATTCAGGCTCCATTGAACCCCCCTCTGGTTCTTGTGCTGAGAGAGGGAGCAACAGACAGGAGAAAGGGTTATACACACCTATATAGCACACCTATTGCCTTGGGGAGATAACGTGTTTACTTATATAAAACAGTAGTATTAAACTTACCTTGTGTTTTCACTCTCACTTAAGTCCCTCTCCCTTTGCCATCAATCCAGAATCAGCTGAGCTGCAACATTATACAGACAGGTAATAATCAACAGAATCACAAGGACGCAATATGGCTCTGCTAAAGACACTCACTCTTAAACACACCAAAGTTATATTTATCTAATATTTAACTCCCTCCACCCCTGCATACAATCCCGTTCAGAAGCCCCTCTTCTCTAATTCAACATGTTGGACGAAATGACATAGAGAGAACGGAATTTACAATTAAAAGGCTGTTCAACGTGTGTTGCTAACTTGCTTCGGTATGCTAGCTTAATCTGTTATCTGTAAACGTTCCCTAAATCTACTAATTTAGGGATAATCCACTGACATCCTTTAATACACATGTTCATTTGAATCAGATGTACTGATAATATCCGCAATATACATCTTTAAACTTCTTCTTACCTTTAAAAGTCCGTCACGAACGGTGTATTATGCTGCAACTCCACAGCTCTGCCAGCCTTGGCGCTAACTTCCGGGGAACGATTGAGAGGCTCCACGATCCGCCATTGCTGTAAAAAAGTGGTCCATTGGAGTGAACGGAGATGTCGTAACTCTTCTATTAAATGGCTCTGGTTCAAACGAGATAGAGCTTCTCTCAGCTCACGTTCTGCTCCAACAAAGTTGGTTCTGGAAATGAATCTGCGTATTGCATTGATGCAAGAACTGGTGTCCAATGAATAGGCCCTTTCCAGATGGACTGCCCGACTGGCCATGCAGGTGAAGCTAACTCCATAGCGTTTGATGAGGCTGCGGCCTCTCTTCACTTCAAACGGCCCAAAATAGTCAATGCCCACCTTTGTGAATGGTGGAAGATCAGATTGCAGTCTTTCCTTTGGCAAATCTGCCATCTTTTGTTCACCCAGCGTTCCCCTATATCGTCTGCAGACAACACAGGAAGAGAGGATCTTTCTCGCAGCAGCACTTGCTCTGGTGATCCAGTATTGTCGACGAAGTCTGGAAAGTAGGTGATTTCTTCCACAGTGTCCTAACTGTTCATGAATGTGGCGTAAGATTAGAGTGGCGATGTGTTGGTCCTTAGCAAGAATGACTGGATGTTTTGTGTCTTCAGGCATTGCTCCTTTGCTAAGCCTACCTCCCACTCTCAAGAGTCCTCGTTTCAGCACCGGATCAAGTTTATAAATGTGACTGCTTTTCTTCACTGCAGATGTTCGCTTTTTCAAAGCAGTGATTTCATCACTAAACTTGTCCATTTGGCAGTACTGAATGATGACACTTTCTGCCGCGTCAATATCTTCAGGAAATAAGACGTGACCACCCATTGTGGGTCTGAATCTTTTCATGTCCTCTTCCTCTTTGTTCTTTTGTTGAGTTGGGTCAAGTCCACTGCTGGACAGAGAGGCTTGTATTTATTTTCTCTTTTGACTCAACAACTGCAACGTCTTTCTCAGCTGGAGAAACCACGCAACTGAGATCTTAAGCCTTTTCCACAAGGAGAAGTGGGTTATCAGTTGATTCACTGCATTCTGTTGGTCTTCATCACAGATGTTATTTGGTGCATCGTTAATGATGACAGTATTAACTGAAACTTCTGCCTCAAGTATGAAACTGTGCCATAGCCGTTCTCGCTGGCGTCAGAGAAATGATGTAGTTGGGCACTTGTGAGCTGTCCAAATCCTTTGGGTTTAAAATATCTCGGCACACTGAAAGTGCTGAGTCTTCTTAGATCTTCTAGCCACCCCACCCACTGCAACTGGTAGTTTTGAGGAATGTGCTCATCCCAACTGTAGCTCATCTTACAGAGGTGTTGCAGCATTATCTTGACAGGTAAGGTGAAGGGTGCTAAAAATCCAATGGGGTTGTAGACCGAGCTCACCACCGACAGGATACCTCTTCTTCTGAATGGTCTTTCTTGGACTGCCATCTTGAACCTAAAGGTGTCAGTTTCTGCGCACCACTGCAGTCCCAGGGTTCTTTCGACAGGAAGGCTGTCTCTGTCGAAATCCAGTTCTTTCACTTCCTTGGCTCTTTTCTCCACATCAATGGCTTCCAACACTGACCTGCTGTTGCTGATCCATTTCAGCAGTTGGAATCCTCCCAACTGGCATAGAGCGGTCAGGTCTGTAACCAAAGACATGGCTTCTGCCTCTGAAGACAAGGATTTCAAGCAATCGTCCACATAAAAGTTCTGCTTGATGGTGTCTGTTACATGAACTGGGAAGTCTGCTTTGTGGTCTTCAGCCGTTTTTCTAAGGGCAAAACTGGCACAGCTAGGCGATGATATTGCACCAAACAGATGAACAGTCATTCTGTACTCAGTGAGCGGCTGTGTCAGATCACCTCTTGGCCACCATAGGAAGCGAAGCAAGTCTACATCCTGTTTTGCCACTTGGACTTGATGATACATAGCTTTTATGTTAGCCATAACTGCTATAGAGTTTAGGCGAAACCTTGTGAGAACTCCGAGCAAGGATTTTGTCAAGTCAGGTCCCTGGAGTAGTTTAGTGTTGAGTGACACACCTTTGTAGCTTGCCGCACAGTCAAGTACCACTCTCAGGGTTTTCTTTTTAGGATGGTACACCCCATGATGCGGGATGTACCACACCTTTCCTTCTTTTCCTTTCACCTGATGCTCTGGCACACTCTCTGCATAGCCGTTGTTTATGACATCATCAAGAAAGTTGGTGTATTCCTCTTTGAATGTTGGATTTCTCTCCAATTTCCTTTTTAGGCAGAGGACCCTTTGCTCAGCAAGATGGCGGTTGTTGGGCATGACAACATTGTCCTCTTCTCTAAAAGGCAACTTCAAGCAGTAATGTCCATTGTTGATTCAGCTGAAGTGTTGGCAATTTGCATGAACTTAAGATCTTCTATGGACATTTCTGGCTTGTCTTCTGCTGATTTCTCATTGAAGTCATGGTTGTACTGCTTCACCAGTAGTTCCTCTATGTGAGCAATGGATATGCGGTTGGCTGTGACTGTGGGGCAGCTACTCCCACTCTCATTGCCTCCTCTCAATGGTCCGTTGACAACCCATCCCAATAGGGTTCTAACAGCGTAAGGTCCTTTACTCCTGCTGTTTATCACTTCCCATGGCTCCATTACTTCTGGAGAGTTAGTTCCAACATCAGCATCGATAGCAGGAATTTCCACAGAGTCCAAGTATGGCCAAGCATACAAGTCTTCCTGTTTTGGGATGTTATTACGAGTCACACGCATCTTGCGTTGGGTGTCAGGCAACTCAATATAGATGTTACCATTGACCTCTAGTCCTGAGATGACGTGACTGTTGACAAAGCTTTCTTTATTCATTGTTTTCATCAGGAATGTAGTGTTCCTTCCTCTCACCTTTAGCTTCCTCATCAGTTGCTCAGAGCAGAAAGTAGATGAGCTGCCGGGATCTAGAAATGCATAGGTCTTTAGAATTGTGCTGCCATTCTTTGCCTTGATCGTTACAGGCACAATTGACAAGGCGCAATCCTGTGCTCCGGTTCCTATATGGCCACATGTCTTGGGAGTAGTGGCTTGTCTCATCCATGTTGTTTCTTGCTGTGTGTCCTTTGATTTGATTTCTTTCCATTCCTTTGCATGGATATGGAGAATGCTAGGATGTTTCAGGTTACACAACTTACAAGACAGCCGACTGGACAATCTTTACTCATGTGTCCAACTGATAGACATCCAAAACAAGCACCTTTCTTTTTTAGGAAATCAATTTTATCCCGATGCTGCTTCTTTTCCATCTTGGGGCACACTTCCAATCTGTGGCCCTCTTCACACAGCAGACAAGGTCCCTTTGTTGACATATCAGGTAAGTATTTCTCCTTTTGAGTTTCAGAGTTAACAGCTGCCACAGATGTAGCGAAACTGCTTCCTTTCTCCTTTATGCGTCCCTGTGACACTTTATTTCCAACTTTGAATTTTGAGAATGAGACAACTGTGTCTTGAATGTCTCCATACAGTGGGTCAGATGCAATAGACACTTGTCTCTCAATAGAATTGACCAAGTCACTGAAACCTGCTTGACGATGGCGTCTCTCCTGATGTTCAAAAGCAATGTTTCTCCATTTTCCCCCCCTTTGTATGGTAACTTCATGATTATAGCACGTATGTTTGATGGCATATTCATTTCTGACATGTAGCTTATGTCCTTCATAGCGTTACAGCAGACGCGTAGGAATAGTGAAAATGCTTGTAAGGCTTTGATGTCCTCTGACTTCAGTGGTCCAAGTGCTTTTTCCATATATGCAGTGGCTATGTTTTGCTCATTTCCAAAGCGTTCTTCTAAAAGCATTCTTGCCCTTTGATACCCCCAGTCAGATGGCATGTGTTGACAGCTCTTGACCAGCTCTCTAGGTTGCCCTCGAGTGTACTGCTCCAGGTAGTATAAGCAGTCTACACGGCTAGCAGCTTTTCCTTCCACTCCATTTTCAAAGGTTCTGACAAATAAGTTGTACTCAAGAGGGTTTCCATCAAACACTGGTATGTCCCTTGGGGGTAATGATGATGAAGACTGCTGTTGCACTAGTAATGCTGTGATGTCGTTTTGCTTTTGCATGATGGTGAACATATTGCCTTGGTCCAGTTCCTCACTGTTTTGGTTTGATGGCTGTGATGGCTGTGCTGTTGGATATGACTGACGGGATCTTTGAGGCATTCTGCCTTGGTCCTCATCGACTTGGATACATTGCTGTTGTGTATATGCACTGGGATATGACTGCAAAGACCTTTGAGGCATGCTTGGGATGTGATTTGAAGCATACGTTTTTTATCTGGTTCCTTGTGAAATGGTTTCTTTGCGCCGTGCCCCTGTTCCACTTGGCATCGTAGCTGCAGTGTTGAACTGGTTGTATGGATTTTGATGTGATTGAGTGGGTTTTGTAGGTTTACTGCCTCCTGTTGGTGGATGATTGACGGTACAACTGGAAGTTTGTGGAACAAATGGCACAGCAGAGGGTTTGAGAGCAGACTTGTGTTTTGACACATATGAATTTGTTCCTATGTCAGACCCTCTGTTTCTGAGTCCTGTGACCTTTGCCGTCTGCGCAGCAATCTGACTTTGCACTTCAAGCAATTCCCTTTTCTTCCTAATTTGAGCCTCTTGAGCTTCCAGCTCATGCTTTTCCTTGAGAGCAGCCTCCAAAGCCAGGAGTGCAGCCCTTTCAGCCTCTGCCTTGATACGTGCAGAGCAAGTTGTTGACCTTGAGGACCTTGAATGGCCAGAGCTTCCACCTGACACATTTTGTCATCAATGTTAGAAATACTGTCATTTGACCCAATATTATCCAGCTCCTCCTTTGCATGTAACAAATCATCGATTTCATCATCCACAACCTGTTTGCATGTCTCCCTGTTTGCATGGACACATCTTCCCATGTTGTGTATTACTCCTTTAACATCGTGCATTTGATTTTAATAATAATAATAATGAGTTCCATTTATAAAGCACTTCATATTTGAATGCAAATCCCGAAGTGCTACAAGTAGTGAGCATGAACAGTATAAATAAACATTACACAACACGGTAGAATTAATTAAAAAGCAATAAAAAAATAAAAAAATAAAAATAAAAATAAAAGGGTGATAAATAGGTCTAGGCAAAGGCTCTTTTGAAGAGATGGGTTTTGAGGCCTTTTTTAAAAGCCTCCACGGTCTGTGGTGCTCTCATTTGGTCGGGGAGAGCGTTCCACAGGCTGGGAGCAGCCGAGCAGAAGGCCCGGTCTCCCGTAGTACGGAGCTTAGTCCTGGGGGGTTTGAGGAAATTGGAGTTGCTGGAACGGGTGGTCCGCAAGGAGGTAAGGGGGGTGAGGAGTTCCTTGAGGTAGGGAGGGGCAGTTCCATGGACACACTGGTGGGTGAGGACGGAGACCTTGAATTCGATCCTCAGCTCCACGGGTAGCCAGTGTAGTGCTTTAAGGATGGGGGTGATGTGATCATATTTGCGCACCCTCATCAGGATCCTAGCAGCGCTGTTCTGGATGTATTGGAGCTTCTGGATGCTTTTGTTAGGGATCCCGATGAGGAGTGCATTGCAGTAGTCCAGCCTGGAGGAGACAAAGGCATGGACCAGCTTTTCGGCATCAGACAGAGTGAGTGTGGGGCGGAGTTTGGCGATGTTCCTGAGGTGGTAAAAGGAGTTCTTGCACAGCTGTTTAATGTGGGCCTCAAAGGTCAGATGGGCGTCCATCTTCACACCCAGGTTGGTGACTATTGAGGAGAGGGTAATGTCCTGGCCGGAGAAGGTGATGGTGGTGATGGTGGATGACCGAACCTGGTGTGGGGTGCCAACTATAATGGCTTCGGTCTTGGAGCTGTTGAGTTTCAGGAAGTTTTGCTTCATCCACGCCTGTATCTCCTCCAGGCAGGCAGTGAGTGTGGGTGAAGGCAGGGCTGCAGAGGAGGTAGGGTTGATCCTGAGGTACAGTTGGGTGTCATCAGCGTAACAATGGAATGATACTCCATGTCGGCTGATGATAGAGCCGACTGCAGCATTTTGAAACCATTCCGTTTGTTTAAACATTTCCTCCTCAGGCAACAAAGGTTTTAATGACTCATGCAACCTGATAGTTTCCCCAGACAGTTTCCACAACATTTCATGTTTGATTTGCATGTCAGAAACATTTCCATCTGAAATCATCATTTGTTCCAATTCCTTTGCCATTTTACACAATTGCTTTATCCCAGAATTCCTGTCCTTTTGCAGATAATATCTTTGCTTCCGCTGCTTTATATGTGAGTTTAGCTGTCCTTTTACCAAGCCCATCCTCCTTTTCAGTTTGATTGACAGCAGCGTTCATTTCTGCGTTCATTTCCTGATTTTCCTCGTTACTCATGGCCATTATTTAGCAATCCACGGAGGCTTTGTTTATAATTACTTTATGGGATTTGCCTGTATCCCGTTGCGCGAAGGCCACTCTCCTCCGCAAACTTTTATTCATTCATAAATACTCCTACCGTGACTTTGATGTTTGGTCCGTCCCCGTTCCTCTTGCGGGCGCGTAACGTGGATTTAAGTCGGGAAAAGTCAATGAATACAGCGCTGTCCTCCTGTGTCTATCCGTCTTTGGAAGCAAGTTTTTCAACAAATGTAAAGGCAACCGAACAACAAATATTTGTCAGTGAGAGATATGGTGTGAAGCTTTTCCAGACGCGTGGTGTTGACAGCAAATCAGGTCTTCTCTTTGAATGCATTTAAGATGTTTATTTGGATTGCAGGATGATGACAGCAAAACAAGAGCCGGGTGTTTAACTGATAACTAAAAAACTAACTGTGATAAAGAAATAAACCGAAATTAACTCAAAACAAACAGAAAATAAGCGAAAACACGCACGGTTGAAAAACTGTGTGGCTTCCCTCTGGTGATTCCCAATCCCTCATGCTATGCACCTGTGTCCTCCCTAAATAGTAGGCTGTACCCTGAAATTGGCTGAGTCCCCGCCTATGCCCAGGTCAATTCAGTAGTATCACAGCACCTTCATATACAAATATTAAAATACATCAAATTGGCTGCAACAAGGAGTTTGCAAAACGTTAAAAGTTGCCACACCGAGTGTGTTTATGTTGTGTTTGCTCACTGTGTGAGAATATAGAGAGTTTACTCCATCAGCATGAGTCAGAGGAAACGCTGGGTTGGTCAGACGGTGTTTACTCTAAAATAAAACGTGAGCAGAAAGTAGGAAAAGCAGCTGTGATGTTGGGTGTAAATAAGACATTTACTAAAAGGTGTGGCATGATTAATGCACATTTGTTATCCTGAGGGGTTGAACCCACCACTCAGATTTCTTTTTTATTTTAAACCCAAATACTGAATACCTGAATGAACAAATACTGAATACCTGAATGAACAAATACTGAATACCTGAATAAACAAATACTGAATACCTGAATGAACAAATACTGAATACCTGAATAAACAAATACTGAATACCTGTATGAACAAATAGTGAATTATTGAGGTCGATCCTAAGAAACAAGTAAATATGTTCTCTTCCTCAATCAAAGGGAAATGTTTTGCTTTTAAACTGAGGTGGCATGGTCACATTTTATCCACTTTTCTGCCTTTATCTGATTTATGTATTTACGCATTCTGATTAAAATGTGCTTTATCCCCCAGGTTCTGTCAGAGTGGTTGTTCTAAGGTGGAGAGGCTTTATTCCCAGTATCCATCGACGAGAACGCTGAAAGACTTCTCTTTGACTGGAGGAAAGTCGGTCCTGGAGGAGAAACTCTGCAGGAGATTTTCCTCTATGATGCAGGCCTCCATTACAACAACGGCCAACAAGTTCAGAGTGAGCAGTTCAAATTACGAGTCTCACATTTTCCAGCAGAACTGAAGCACGGTAACGCCGCCATCGTCATCAGAAACGTGAAATTGTCCGACAGTGGAATCTACACCTGTTATTTTCCACATCTGCAGCCTACTCAGTATTGTCATACTGATATTCTGTACACACTGTGAAGACCACTGAGACAAATGTAACATTTGTGATATTGGGCTATATAAATAAACATTGATTGATTGATTGATACTCAGACATTCTACTTTGAACTGGATGTAGTGGAGTACTTTAGTTGGACCAACGTGCGTCTTGTCTTTGTAGCGGCAAAAGACGCTGCATTTGAACGGCCCTTAGAATTGAATACTAAACGTAAAACTAATCGTATGCTTCGTCATGTTCATTTTATTGTGGGAAGAAACGTTGTGGCTATAAACATCCAATTAATTATTCTGCCTTTCTAGATACTAATGGAAACATGAAGCGTGTGTGAATTTGTGTCTCTGCTCATGTTTTCCCCTCTCCATTTTACACCGTAAAACACCATCAGGAAGAAAGGAACATTTGTCTTTCAGAACTCAACTTTAACGACCGATCAGGAGAATATTCATGTGACGTCTCTAAGCAGTATGTGTGCTGCAACTTTTGAAACAGATCTGTATATTCAGTTCAAATTAGTTATTGTTTGTACAGACATGAATGGCATCAATCTTCTTATTCTTTGTACAAAGCCAATAAGAATTAAAGCTGCGAGCAGCGATGAGTGGGTCTTCGACGCTCCGTGCAGGTCCGCTGTTGTCCGCACGTCGAGGTCACGCAGGTTTGTCGAGGACTCGGCCGCTGGCAAACGTGTGAAGTTTCCGGGAGGATCGGACAACGTACATGGGAGTTACAGTAGTAACATAAACATCGTGTTTGATGGAAAGTGATCTGTCGCCATGGCAACGGCATATGATGATGCCCCATAATACGCGTAGATGTGTTGAGGTCGTTACCAAACACGTGACGTTTTGGGTAATTTGGAGCATGTTAACTGGAGTTATGAGAAAACCGTGTTTCATGGCGAGCATTGTGTTCCCATGGCAACGGCATTTGACGAAATCTCGAAATTGACACGTAGACGTCTTGATGGCTGTACTGTTAGCACACGTGAAGTTTGAGCACCATTTTCATAGGAGTTATAGCAATATCGTGTTTTACAGCGAGGGTTGCGTTGCCATGGAAACGGCATATGGTGATATCTCAGATTGGACGTAGAACTGTTGAGTCATGGACCGGTGATATATATGTGAAATTTGGGGATGATCGGATGGTGTCGATTGGAGTTGCAGCAACATTGTGTTTTATGGTCGAGGGATACGCATCCCTCGACCATAAAACACAATGTTCCCATGGCAACGTTCCCATGTCAACGCTGCCATAGGAACGTCACATTATGTAACCTCAGATTTGACATAGAGCTGTTCAGGGCAGCAGTGTTAATCGTAGTCTGGTGTTTTTAGTGTTCTGAGCATGTCAGTTGGAGTTATGACATCATCGTGTTCCATGGCGAGGGATCGCCTAGCATCGAGCGAACGTGAAATTGGGCGCCAAATCACGGCTACGATCAAATTTACGTTTCGTGATAACTTTCTTCCCCCCATTGTCTCGAGACGCTACCCTCTGAATTTGGAATTGATCGGATAAAATCCCTCAGAGGAGTTCGCTAAAGTACAGAGGGCGAAACACACCAAATTCAAAATGGCCGACTTTCTGTGACTCTTTTTATACACCGCCAAGAGGCTTTTTTGGTTCGTCGCACCCTAGAGATACGTAGCGATTTACACAATTCATACGTGGGTGCGCGGGTGTGTGTCCCCATGTTGTGTGTTTCTGTGCTTTCTCCCGTCGTTTCCCCTATGTTTTTGTGTGTTTTACAGGGTTGTCGCTCGCTTTGCCCTCTCTCTGGTCACCTATGAACATATTTATATTATATATTTATATTCCGCGAGTTTTCAAAATGATATTGCATGATAAATCTAAACAAAATAAAATGACATGTGAACAATACACATAAATGGCTCCGACACTCCTTGTGACCTGGCTGCAAGACATTTCTATCCCCTTTGGGAGAATGAAGTTGAGGTTCCTGGTGCTTCTCTGAACACTAGAGCAGAGTGGCAGAGCGGAGATGGGAACCGACTGGAAGCTGAGGAGGAACGAGTCCCAGAGGAAGACCACGACCACATCTCTCTCAGCGCTAAGGTGACCAGGACAGACCTCTACCTCTGTGTGGTCTCTCAGGAGGACATCAAGCATCGGGTCTCTGCTCAGATCTTTGTGCACGTCTGTGGTGAGATGAGTTTGGATCTAAAACGATTTCAAATGTTCATGTTTAATTTAGCTTTAGAAGATGTAGATATCTTGAGTGATGTTGTGTTGTCTGTCCTGAACATGTAAAGTTACATTTATATTTTTAAATGTAAAGGTGCATATGTGTGGATGATGTTCTTCAGAGAAAGAGAGCGAGGACTGCTACAGCACAGGAGCCATGGTTATTGTTGGCATCACTTCATTCGTTTTGGGAGCTGTACTTCCTGCTGTAGTTCAGGCTTTGCTTGTATTTGCAAAGTGCATCAAAATACTCCACAACAAAGGTGAGTTCAAAACATAATTTGTATTTATTTTTCATTTGCAGACACCAACAAAGCAGATGTGTCCAGAGTGTTGTCTCTGTGTCTTCTCAGATGTGCTTCATTGCGTTAGTGTTCACATCAGGTTGATTTATTGACCCCACAAACATCAATATATAAACGATGATACGACTGAATGTGTGATCAATTTACAGCAGTGAAAATAGAGAACTACCTGAATGAGAAGTGAATATAGTATAAATAAAAGACTGCTGATGAGAGTCTGATGGTCCTCAGGGTTCATCTGTCAATCACACATTCTTGATGTATGTAATATATGTTTGTATCGTCTCTGCTGCAGGTTCTGCTCTGCGGGAAGAAGAGGAGATCCACACAGGAAACGGTTTCTCTAACGGGACAAACGGCCATGTTAGAGTTCCTTTAGAGGAGCCACTGAATTCAGTCCAGTGTTAGCGTCACATCTGATGAAAAGGTGTGTAAACAATCTGAGTTAGTGTGTGAGGATAGTTTGGCTGATCCTCACCTTGGTACAGACCTTTGTAATATATGTTTTTATTTTCTCTGCTGCAGGGAAGACAGGAGATCTACATCTACATCGATCCTTCAAAGCAGCCACTGAGGTCAGCTGAGTGATAGTGTTACATGTGAAGTAAAGGTGTGTGTCTGAGTTTCCTGAGTGTGAGGACATTGAGGCCGCTCCTCACCTTGGTGCAGACCTTCAGAGCCTTTCTGAGGAGTCAGGTTAGAATTAGGTTTGGTTGCTCTCCGGTGCATTGGATCAGATATTTAATATTAAACTCTCTTTATAAACCCAACCTTAATCCTTTGTTTCCACACAGCTTTGTGTTGTGATTGTAATTCTGTAAAGTATACAGAGAGAGCCCCCTAGTGTTCAAGGCAAGGAACCTGAAGCGTTGCAGAGACAAACACAGGACCAGAAGACCAGAACAATAGAATCATTACATGTATATGAAAGCTTCCTGTTATTAAACGTTGCTTTATGAGGTGCAGGCTGTTAACAGACACTTTAGCAGAGTGCAAGTATTCACCATGTGCTAAACTACTCAACAAGATTATTTTTACTTATTAAATTACAGTTTTATTTTCAACATCGTCAAGCAAATGAATGGAATGAAATAGCATGTTAGCTTATTTGCTAATTTAGCAGATAAAGCTGCCTTCCTGGCGTTCAGTGCACTCATGGCTCTGAAACTTGCTGCTGAAGTTAAGAAGCTTCTAAATACTTGAAGCTCGTTCTAGAAAGATGTTCCCAGAGGAACGAATGCACTTCAGTTTGAGCACATTTATAGACAAAGCTGTGAGGAAACAAGGCTTAAAATAACCTGAAACAAGATATTAAAAAGAAGATAATTAAGTAAAGGTTTTGACAAGATTCACAAATGCCATGATTTGATTTAATATGTATTATTTATTATATCCAGGCTTGGAATTTTGTCATTTTAGGGGCAAGGCCATTTGGCCTTCCCGTTCACATTTTTTTCAAGGGCACAAAGGCCACATGACAGGGCACAAAGGCCGTTTGGTTAAATTACGCTGGTTTTACCTTTCAGATTAATACCGTGACATTCTCATTCACCAAGAAACATTAATGATGTATTAAGCAGGAGTTACAGAATACAGAATACATGCTCTAAAATGTCATTTGTAACATATTCCGTTACATTACTCCATCTAATTACCGTATTCTAAATACTTGGATTACATCAGCGCTGTTTTACATTTGATCAAGTGTGAATCAAGCTGCTATTTCAGAGTTTGAATCACCCACATGATGCCAGCAAAACCCCACAACTTAACTATAGGATAAACTGAAACATTATGCATCATCTCACAGAAATGTCAGAATTTTTGTTCAAAAAGCCCAGAAAATCATATGAGAAGGATTCCAAAAGTAACCCCTACAATTCCTTCAAAGAGAGACGTATCCTCCTAACTAGTGATGATAGCTCACCAGCTATCGCTAGTCAATCAACATGACGGAAAAGTGTAGCACTAACGTCAACGCCAGTCGTGACAGCTATCTGCTAGCTTGTAGAAGCAACACTAGATGTAGACCCCTTGGAGGGAAGACGTTAGCGCTATCCAGGGGCGTTGCCTGGACCTGGAAACATTCGGGGCTTAGCCCACAGTGGCGGCGCTACAGTCAAATGTTCTACTGCAAGACTCCCCACACGCACATACACAATTGCGCCATCTGGTGTCACAAACGTGTGCCTGCATTAGCTTTGTTACGGCAAGTGATTGTGGGAGATTCTCAAAGCACGTGAGGATCTCTTGAGGGTAAGGTGCCTGTATTATCTCGGTGGACAAAATGTATGTTTTTATTTTATAAGGACAATAACGTACTGTTGTGTTTGTTTAGTTTAATGTTAATCGTTTAATGCTCACAGTCACAGCAACATGTTTTTTGTGTGATTGGCTATTTGTTTTATATGATTTATCAACGTGATCATCAATAGCTAATCGCAACAGAACCCAGCTCACGTGTCCTTTTATGCTGTCCATTGAAATGCAGGTATGTGAGTTTTGTACACCAGTTTATTTATGTGTAATGTTTCACATTGCTCCACATGATGCCTTGACTACAAAGATGATGTTTCTACGCTTCTTCCTCTGCGTCACAGTTTCGGGAATATCATGATCATTGCACAAGGCCTTGGTCTTGTCATAGACCTCATGTGCTTTCTCGTTACTTTGGTAATTTTTCAGTGTGTTCTCAACTGCTGTTTTGTAATCTACTGCCTGCACCAAGTCAATTGTTTCTTTCTGCAGGAATTTGTTCAGGCCCTGAGTGGTTGAGAGCAGTGTCTGGAACATGACAGCATGTAGATGGTACTGCATGTTCAAAGCTTGCTTTCCAGTCCCTTTGCTAGAGGGGCTGAAAGGCTCCCTAAAGTCTTGATCAAAGCAGGGAGGTTTTTGACATGCCCAGCAAACAAGTTGTTTGTCCCCTACCTCTAGCTGTTTCTGAAATGTTTGCAATCTCTGATGGTGGACAAGAGATGTGGAGAAGAAAGAGTAGAGACACTCCAGGAGATCAACGCAGGTATGTGAGTTTTGTACACCAGTTTGTATAAGTTTAATGTTTCACACTGCTTGTGAAAAATATACTACCACTATACGATCACTGATGTTTTGTTGTTGACTGGACACTTATTTTGTAAAAGAGATAGCATGAGAGGATCTCTTAAGCAATGCAGCTCACGTGTCCTTTTTATATGCTGTCCATTGAAATGCAGGAAAGTAATCACCAGGTCTGAGTGATCTGTTGCCGAGGGGACACTACACCGGAGTTACATAAGCAGAGATAAAGTGCTATTTTGGGGGGAACTCACCTCCTTTGGGGTCCCCCAGGAAGATTTTTTTTAAATGTTGAAGTTAAAAGCATCAATCTTGTGCACTTTGAGAGCAACATCAAGAGATATGATACATCTCTCAACACCCATATGTCAAAAAGAAATCAAAGAATCAGAATCAGAAACGGGTTTATTATTTAAAAACAATTCATTTTCCAATTAAATCATAAACGATGTCAAATTATTAGAAGTTGTTAGTAATCAGATTAAACAGAAAAAAGGGATGGAAGGAGGAAATAATAATCCCTCTTCTCTTGCTGTTTGCGGTTGAAATTATCTCTTTTGCTGGCCAAACATGCTGGATGGAAAGCAGTGATGTCTCACTTGCCTTGGCCCTGTATCTGCAGTCCCTAAATCAGTCAGTTACCCATTGACTCTTGTCTGTTCTGGTGTTCCTGTTCATTGTTGTCTCCATTGTCGTTCTTGTCTGTTGTATCTCCTTCTTGTGTGTCCCTTTCTCCTGTTCTTCATCCTCTACTCCGTTTGGCTCATCTGTGATGACTGTGTAGGTAAACACAAACAAGTATGTAAGTCAATCAGTTTCCAGCTCTGTCAAATAAATGAATTTCAAGATACACACATTTGTCTTCATTAAAATGAGTGTCACCACACTGTCACAAAATGTAATACTAACCAATTGAAAATAGTTACATTTACATTGGAAACCTCTTGTAGATATCACTATTAAGAGTAGTTATCTGCCAATAGGACAGAATCAGTCCTATACAAATGCAGTTTGAGTAATTCACTTAATATATTCACTTAAAACTGTAATATAGTCATTTTCACTTAATACTCTAATATAGTCATCTTTCTGCATTCAACACTAAGGAAAGCTGTACAATTTGACATGATGATGAGGAAAAAAGGCCTCCGACAATGCAGATCATCTTTTGATCATATGAATTTTAATATGGGGGTCAAGGCTTAATATTTGGGAGCATAGTGTCCCTTGCCCCTTTCAGGAGCCCCACTGGATTAGCTTTGATCTGAAATATGTGTATAACAAGCTTGTTAGCTGGCTGTCCATCTCATAATGTTCACATAGAAACTAGCTGTCAATATGAAATATCAATCAGAAGAATTATATTTTCATGCAACATCTGTCACAAAAAGAGGTTGCACATTTAAATGCAGGTGTTGTTATGGCAACGTCAGTGGCCAGACAGCCACATTTACTGCTGCAAATACGTTCAAACATGCTGTCGACACGTAAAGCAATGGCAACTATGCCTCCATTTCAGCTGACTTTTTCTCAGAAATACCGTCACATAACATCCATATATATTTCAGTGCTAGGTTGATGCTTAGCTAAGCTAACTATGAAACACTTTAACTGGCAGGACTCAGGATCAGAGATGGGGTCGTTACTAAAAAAAAGTAATATATTACATATTACTTTGAAAAAAAGTAATATATTACACTACTTTGTTACTCTCTACATAAAGTAATTCGTTACTTTACTCATTACTTTACTCGCAGGGCCGGCCTGCCCCTCCCTACAGGCAGATAACGCAGACTGCTAAAGTTTCAAATGTTCTCTTTAGTTCAGTTTCCATTGTCGCATAAGACTGATCCAGATCCTGAATGTTTTCATATCTGACCGTGGCTGTCCTCTGTCTCCTGCTATCTGTATATTTTTCGCAGTCTATCTCTGCTCACGCTGTTGCGTCAGCGTGTTCTCCTGCGTGTTGGCCATGTGTTGCACTGGAGCCAGACTGGAGCACACCGCAAAGACTTCAGCCGAGCACGTACGAACTGCGCATGCGTGAGTGGCAATAACTCTCCTTACCAGCAGGCGGCGGTAGTGTGTATTCGTCATTCAAAACAGGCAACAACCGGAAAACAGAGAAGAAGAACACACTACGTGTGTGATATAAATAAACAGCAGCTATGTGCGTTAGCTTCACCTTAGCATGTGTTCTTTGCAGGTGTTTGTTGAGGTTTGATTATGACTGATTTTAGAAAGTAACGAAGTAACGCGTGTCGGGGCGATGTTAGTAACTGTAGTGTGATTACTGAATTATAAAAGTAGCGCGTTACACTACTCCGTTACCGACAAAGTAATATTGTTACACCCAACTCTGCTCAGGATCAACTACTACTGTAAGGTAGCTTCTAGCTTCATGTCGAACACAGACAGTAAGTCAACATTTCCCAGAGAGCTTTCTTTGAAACCACCAGGTAACGCTAAAAAACACAACATTTAGATTGTATGACAAAGTGTTTATCCAATATATCTGGCTAGCTATAGCTACTTGCTAACGGTTTAGCTTACCCCCGCGATTCAAAGTAACGTCAACGTAGCTATAATTTATGCTTTGCTTACATGTTGACATAACTTGTAAGTTTACTGACAGGTACATACCTTGTTCTCCTGGCTCAGGTGGTGGCTCTGGGGTTGTTGTGTGAGCCACCACTTGAGAATTGCCGTCTTTTTTATTAAAGAAATGTCTAATGTCCATCTTCAGAATCTCTGTGTCCGGGGCTGACAGTTTAAAGTTTAAACATTGTCACAGAGGAGAGGTACGTACCGTACCTGTCAGCCAATAAAACACGTTTATTTCCATGCAACTCTCTGATTGGTCTGGTGGCGTCGTCTTGCCTCCGTGTTGCATTCACTGAACATGGGAAATTACAATTCTGCCGTCCGTCCTATAGGTAAAGTAGGTTAATGTATTATATTATTGAGGGAGAATTTGTCCGGGGCTAAAGAAAAAATATAATCAGTGGGCTTTAGCCCCGGATGCCTACCCCAGGCGACGCCCCTGGCGCTATCCAAACTAGCTAGCTAGCTATCGCTAGTTTTCATGACAAAATGTACTAACGAGTCGACTTTAAATAGGCTAATACAATGGTAATTACCTATCAATAGTACATTCTATAAACACGTAAATGTTAAGTCCTTTCAAATACTACCACATCATATCAAAACAGCTTGGTCCTCTTGCTTACCTGTGCTTCTCTTGCTCCCGCGGCTGAGGAGGAGGCTGTCGGGCACCTACAGGCATGGCCGTCGTGGCCGTCGTGATATTCCCACCCTGATTATATCCCTTAGGTTGCAGCTTTTGAAATTAATCATTAATTGTTTTTTCTTCGAATAACATATGTTCATGGTAAAGCCCCTGTCACACTGTCCCGAAATTGACACCCGATGGACACACGATAAAGGAACTGTTCAAATTCGCCTATGATCGTAGCAACATCGGGCCATTCGTGAGGGCATCTTAAGCCATCGTATGACCGCCGGTGGAGTCTCTCAGGCTCCGGCAGCAACTTCGTGAGCGGCATCTTCGTAAGGCACTCGTGAGGGCATCTTGTCAAGTCGTGTCATCTTCGTGTTATCATCGGTGCCATCAGGCATTCGCCCTCACTCTGATCGGGGCGAATGCACCGATGATAACAAGATGCCCTCACGATGGCCTTACGAAGGGCAACATTGACACATGAATTCAACACGAAAATGAACCTTCGCAAGGTCCTTCGGCAATTTGTTGGCATGCCAAAGATTTTCCCACCGCTCACGAAGTTGCTGCCGGAGCCCGAGAAACTCCACCGGCGGTCATACGATGGCTTAAGATGCCCTCACGAACGGCCCGATGTTGCTACGATCAGAGCCGAATTTGAACGTTTCCTTTATCGTGTGTCCATCGGGTTGTTCTGTTGCACAACAAAATCATGTAAACATATTATGTAAATAATCCAATGTGTGTTCTGTGAAACTAAAAAGGATATAATATATTATTTTGCAGGAGAGTTGACAGGAAGTTGTTGTTGCTATGGAAACAACATTACGGAGAAAACGTAATATCTTCTACATATAAAGACGGATAAAGTAAAGAACAAAGTCTGAAGATATCAGTACAGTATCATAGTACTGTAACATAATTGTTTTTGGTACTTTCGTTGCAGTTGTACGTCTTAAATGTAATGTAAATGTTTCCTTCGTGTGGTTCAGGGCCATCTTCGAAATTCACAATTCAATATTCGTGTGTCCATCGGGTGTCAACTTCGGGACAGTGTGACAGGGGCTTTAGGGATTACCAGACTTAATGAAAGTGTCACCAACCAAGGTTTTTCTTGTGTGTGTGTGTGTGTGTGTGTGTGTGTGTGTGTGTGTGTGTGTGTGTGTGTGTGTGTGTGTGTGTGTGTGTGTGTGTGTGTGTGTGTGTGTGTTAACCAGTGGTGTAGTGGGCGTTGGACGCAGGGGTACGCCGTAGGCCTATACCCCCACTTATTTGGAGCATGATCTTTTTTTCTATAGTCTATAAATATAAAATCATTGCCAGTGTTATCAGTTGCAAGTGTGTATTTGTTGTAATAATGACAAAAACACGATACATTTCACAGTAATTATAACAAAAAATAAAAACGATTTCCTTAAAAAATTATGATTCGTCATCACGCTCGTGACCCCCGCTGCCCGCCGATTTTGCGTGCGGCAGCTCTTTCCCTCAAGAACTCTAACGAAAAAGCTCTATAATGGCAGGCAAACATTTTTTACTTGACTTCTTCTTCACACTTCTTCTGTGTGTGTGTGTGTGTGTGTGTGTGTGTGTGTGTGTGTGTGTGTGTGTGTGTGTGTGTGTGTGTGTGTGTGTGTGTGTGTGTGTGTGTGTGTGTGTGTGTGTGTGTGTGTGTGTGTGTGAGCAGGCAAATATAGGTCTTCCCTAAAAGCTGTACCTGTAACCATGGACACCAAGATGGCAGCTGTCTTCATGGTTCAACGGAATACCCTGGTGTGTGTGTGTGTGTGTGTGTGTGTGTGTGTGTGTGTGTGTGTGTGTGTGTGTGTGTGTGTGTGTGTGTGTGTGTGTGTGTGTGTGTGTGTGAAGCAGCGCTGTCTGCTTATTTGCAATGTAGGCTAGGCCTATTCAGAATACTTTCAAGTCCAGATTCAATGTTGTTTGCATAAGTAGGCTATATTTTTCGTTTCGTTTATTTAATAAGTTAATTTCAGGACAACTTTGGGAATTGTCCATTGTTTGGATTAAAATAGCGTCCCCCCAGTAAAAAAATCCCCACTACACCACTGGTGTTAACCATCAGAGGTAGAACACAGTAAAGGTCTCACCAACATCTACATGATGCAAAAACGGGTACAAAACCAGTTTGAATTATTTTCCGTCCAAATTGTTGAACATAAATCTGAGCCTTGTGTGAAAAGGCCTTTAATATCGATCAGAAATAGGTCTAAAATGTAAGTGTAAATATTATAATTGTAATTTTGTTTTGTGAAGAGTTCCCTTATTTTAGGAAGACCTGCATCACTTTCAATGATGAAACAAAGACTGCATCTGTCAGAAAGGTTGCTGATGAAGTGAAGTTTAATGAACAGCCTGTTACTGGTATCGTGTAAAAACAGATGTCTGTCTTTTTAAATGTTTCTTAAATGATCTTTATTTGTGTGCCACTCGGGGAATGTCAATCACAAGGTAGTGTTTGGTTGATTTGAGAAAATGTCCTAAGTTTATCTGTTCTTTGAAAATTAACTCATTGTTTTGTCATTCTGGATTTGTTATGTGACTGATGTTCTGATGAATGTATTAAATATACATGTCTGGGGATAATTTAACTGTAAATCATGTCGTTACACAAGTTTCTCTCCTCAGTGACACTTATTGAGGGGATTTCTTTAAGTTGCAGATGAAATATGTGCCTTTTAATATTCTCAGCTTCTCTTTTCTTTACTCTGTGTAAGCTAGTGCTCCTGAACACGTTATAGTGTCGACATGCTGAGCGTATTATCTGCCAAAAGGAACCTGTTGTAATTGCTGCCGTTTGTAATGCCTGATGCCCATCTAAGAAATGCACTTCTGCTTTTGTTAAGAGAACTGAATAGGAATCACTTAACCCTGTACCTGTGTTATATGAGTGTGTTTCATGTGTTATGGTACTGTGTTTGTTCCGATGCAACACCTGTCTCACTAACGACTACAGAAAAATGTAATTTATATTGAATTGAGTTCGGGAAAACACGGTACATCAATAAAAACATTTACATCAAAGTAATTGACTGTTTTTCAGTAATGTAGTAAAAACAAAACTCTGAAGACATACTCGCACGATCTGTGTAAAGATGTAAGCGTTTTGAGACACAGGACAACCCTCACTAATAATAATACACTTTATTTATACCTTTCATGCAACATGCAGCCCAAAGAGCTTTACAGAGACGACACAACGAGTGAGTTATTAACAACAAGTTATAAACAAACAAAGGGTTATATTTCATTTGTTCCGTTCATGGTATGAACACTTCATGTATAATAATAAACATAGCATGTCTCTGTAAACACACCGTTAACCGAAAAGGAGCAGGGAGAAGAAGATAATCTCATATGACCCGCCCCTTTCTAAATAAATAGAAATAGATGGTCTGTCCTTCATATTTCTTTTTCACAGCCAAACATAACGGTATCTTAGGAGAATAAGAGAAACACAAGAAATACTGATTTCCCACTTGACAGTTAACGGAAAGAACACACACCAACACCGAAACCTCACATGTAAGGGAAAGGAAACACCCTCATCTGAGTCCTGCTGGAGACGGTGGAGAGCGGCGCATAATAATAATCATAATAACAACAATGAGACCTGAAAATAAAGAACAGACATCACATCAAACATGTACCGAAGCAGGACCAGAGTACATCGACTTCGTCACATTCTGCTTAGTCCCATTATTCTTAATTTATACAATTCCTTTAACTGAAAAATACAGTTTGATATCACAGAGCCATCAAACATGATCAGTGAGACCAATACAATGACCCCAACATAAAAACATGGGTCTTTAATCTACTTTAAAGGCTCCAATGGGAAGCTGCTCCATAGAAACAGAAAGCAGCCTCCCCAGATCTCTGTGAACATAAGGTTAGGAATAATAAGGTTACACTGAACGTCTACTTTGTTTATTCATACAGCACATTTCAACACAAGGCACCTCAAAGGGCTTTATAAAAGAAAGACATTAAGAAATACATTATTACATGTCATTTAGCGGAGGCTGTGGCGCAGGTTCAAACCCCACTGCAGTCAGCATGTCGTTGTGTCCCTGAGACACTTCACCCCAAATTGCTCCTGTGGATTGTCCATATATAGAAACTCTGCACGATGTTTTCAAGTATGATGCCGGCATCTCCTACAACAACAATGGTCTTCCAGGTCAGAGTGAGCCGTTCAAACAACCCACTCTCTTCAGTCTGCGTACAAATGACACGACTTTACACATTGGAAATGCAATAGAGACGCAGAAGTTTTGCGTGCATATGATACGCCACGTTTTGAGCTGTCATTTATATAGCCCATTATGGATAAAAGCATAATCTACGAAACAAATTATCTAAAGACATACTAACTATGGATGGCATTAATTTGGCCTCCAGTGAGACTGTAAGGAATCTTGGTGTTATATTTGATCAGGATTTATCCTTTAACGCCCACGTAAAATCAATTTCAAGGACCGCCTACTTCCATCTACGTAACATTGCAAAAATCAGGCATATCTTGCCTCAAAACGATGCAGAGAAACTAGTCCATGCATTTGTTACTTCTAGGCTGGATTATTGTAACTCTTTATTATCAGGGAGTACCAAGAAGTCAGTCAAGTGGCTTCAGCTGATTCAAAATGCTGCGGCTCGTGTACTAACCAGCGTTAGGAAAAGGGACCACATTACTCCTGTTCTGGCTGCCTTACACTGGCTCCCTATAGAACACAGGAGAGAATTTAAAATTCTTCTTCTCGCCTACAAAGCCCTTAATGGGCAGGCGCCATCTTACCTTAAAGAACTCATTATACCCTACTGTCCTACTAGGGCATTGCGTTCCAAGAATGCAGGGTTGTTGGTTGTTCCTAGAATCTCTAAAAGTACAATGGGAGCCAGAGCCTTTTCTTATCAAGCTCCACATTTGTGGAATCAGCTTCCAGTTTGTGTTCGGGCGGCAGACACCCTATCCGTTTTTAAGAGTGCGCTTAAGACCTCCCTTTTTGATAAAGCTTATAGTTAGGGCTGATTAGATTCAGCCCCTAGTTTTGCTGATATAGGCTTAGTTTGTCGGGGGACATCTTACTTCTTCCTTCTCTCTGTCTATACCCGTGTACTCTCATGTTCCGATTAACCCAGCTTCCCCACGTCTTTCTTTTTGGTGTCTATATACGCCGGGATCCGGAGTCATGGATGATCCTGCGGTCCTATGTCCTGGATCGCGAGCGCTGGATCTTGAGTCGTGGCTGTGGTCCTGGATCATAGGTCCTGGATGGATATCCTCGTGGATTCATCTTCCTATTATACACACATGCATTTCCAAACATTTGGACTACCTATGTTGCAAATGTATTATCTTTTCAATTTACACACGGCATCTATTGCACGTCTGTCCGTCCTGGGAGAGGGATCCCTCCTCTGTTGCTCTCCCTGAGGTTTTCTCCCATTTTTCCCTTTAAACTGGGTTTTCTTTGGAAGTTTTTCCTTGTACGATGTGAGGGTCTAAGGACAGAGGGTGTCGTATTGTCATACTGATATTCTGTACACACTGTGAAGACCACTGAGACAAATGTAACATTTGTGATATTGGGCTATATAAATAAACATTGATTGATTGATTGATTGATTGATTGATTGATTGATTGATTGATTGATTGATTGATTGAAAAGCGATTTTCACCCATTTAGTAATTACATGTTTTAAATGTGTCCACACCAATTTGTTTCCTATCGCCTAAACCTCCAGTACACAGTTTAATACTGTCAACTTCTAATTTTTCGGAACAACGAAAACGTCTTTTAAAACTACAATTCCCAGTAGAGACGTGCCATAGAGAACATGTTGCGAACTGCGACAGCATGTGTAGTTCTCAGGGGGCGTTCGAGTCCAGTTTTGAATAGTCTGCCGTGGTTTCGTTCCATTTCAAATAGTTTGACGCTCGGCGTAACCTTGGCGCATTGCCACTCCAACATCCAATCCCAGAGCTTGAAGATTAATCACGGGGTTTGTCAACGGGACTGTAGTCCCAAACAATAGCTGGGGATTATGGGTAGTGTAGTGTCTTCGGCCATCCTAAACTCAGATTTTTTTTTTCGGATATCATATCGCATTAACACCATATCCCAACGTGCATTGTGGCTAAAACATCCCGAGCTTCAAGCTGAGGATCTTGGGTAATCAGTTTACCGTCTACGTCTATTTCCGGTGACTTTATTTACGGCTAAAAAGCCCAAGATTATAGAAATAAACGAATAAATAAAAGCAAGGATAATTGTGTGTTATTTTTGAGTAAATAACAGTGTGTTATTTAGAAAAGAATAACAAATTAGAAGGAAAAAAAGATTTTTAAAAATACAGATTTCAGTATTCTGAGGCTCTGAGCTCCATTTCTTTTCCTCACAGACGGCAAAAAAAGTACGACATTATACGATTTAAAATAAAAACAATAATCGTGGCTTGGTATTGAGTAAGACGACAGCAGCCAAAGTGGAATCAACAGCTGAATCTGCAGCCTACTCAGACATTCTACTTTGAGCTTGATATTGGTGAGTACTTTTGTTGGACCTACGTGTGTCTTGTCTTTGTGGCAATAAAAGACGCTGCATTTGAATGGCCCTTAAGAATTGAATACTGAGCGTAACCATGGTTACGGTATGGTTGTAAAAATCAGCGTGACGCTATAAACATCCAATTAATTTTGCTGCCCTTCTAAATACAAATGGAAACATGTAGCTCCTTTATTTGTGGCCTGTGTGTGAATGTGTGTCTCTGCTGGTGTTTTCCCTGCTCCATTCAGAGCGTAAAACACCATTAGGAAGCAGGGAATATCTGACCAGAAATTAAGGATTTGTATTGGTCTTTCAGATCTCGTACCGATCAGGAGAAATCTCAGGTGATGTCTCTGAGCAGTGTGTGCTGCAACTCCTGTTCAGGTTCAGGTTATTTATTTGTACCCGTAGGTAGATTCTGTTTGCAGAGAAAAGACGAGGGATCCATCCTGACACTAAAAACAAACACAAACAGACACATCTCTAATAAAGGACTAGTAAAAGTACAAGTATACCCTGCTCAACCAAATCTCAAAATATTTAAAAAACATTTTAAGAAGAAAAACACTAGTACAAACATGGACATTCACAATTCACAATTAAATAAATTAATAAAATAGGCATCTGTGTGACGCTCCTATGATGTGTTAATTTGTGCAATAGCTGCTGGGATAAAACTGTTTTTATAGCGCTTCGTTCTACTCCTTGGGACATAAATGTTGTGTTTTGAGAAAGAAATACATTTTCAACAAAAATGTATGGAAAAACAAGCAAAACATGAATCCTTTATCAGTTAATGCTGAAGATGCCAAATATAGTAGCATTTACCAACGCAAATGTTATGTTGATAAAGTCTGGAAACATATTTCTGCTAATTTTCTTTGTTTGTAATGTGCAATAGGAAATGACCCAATGTGCTTCATCCTGCTCCTCCACCCGCAGCAACAGCAAAGCCTGCTAGGATCATCTGTTGAGACGCAAAGTAATCAATATCTTCAGATAACCCACATTGCAGATTTGGGGTCAAGGAGACCCATTCCAATTTTTGACTAAAAGGCCAATTATATAAGGACACATGTGTTGTGGTCTTTTATTATTTTGTCTGAAGAAAAGATTTTCTAAATGATTAAATCTGAGCACAGAGGAGCCACCTGCTCCTTCGTCCACTCTCCTTTCCCGCTGTGGAACGGCAACCTGCACGATGTCATTACAAAACATCAATTTAAGCGTGGTTCTCATGGTTCATCACATGTATTAGCTTTACGCTACTGTCAGTTACAGAAATGTAAGAACCTGTTCTATTTGGTCTGGTCCTGTGTGAACTATTCAGATATACCTGTGTATGTGTTTCGAACAGGTGTCAGAAAGTGCAGTGTGCCAGGCAGCTGCTCATCCTATAAAACAGGAGGTGGAATATACCCCAATAAAGGCAATCGTTTTTACCACATTCTCAAAATCAATGTCTGTTGTTGTATCACAAAACACATTTACCTCACATACATCTCAGCAGATAATGTAGAAAGGAAGAAAGCTCTGATTGATTTGAGCAGAATTATTTTCCCTACACAACATGCCCACAAACATTATATCCAGAATAAAATGTATAATTATTATTTCTCCTTTTTTTCAAGGTTGAACATCCATTTGAGCTCATTGGCATGGACTTGATTGGCAGGTTTAAAACTACCAATAGTGGGAATGTATACATTTGCGTTATGGGCGACTACGTCATCGAATGGCCGCAAGCATATCCTCTGAAAAACCAAACAGCAACTGAGGTGACAGAATGCATTGTGAAGATTTTCCATCAGTTTGAGGAGCCGACAAGAATCCTGTCTGACCAAGGAAGAGAGTTTGTCAATCATTTTGAAAATGGTTTAAATATTTTTTGCAAAAATATTGTGTTTTCATCTATATAAAACGTTACAGTATACAATGTTCTTTATATTTACAGATCAATATGTGCCAAGATGGGGATTGTCTCTGTTCGCCCTATCACCCTCAAACCAATGGGCTGGTAGAGAGGATGAACGGCACCATACAAAGGTGAGGCAAATGCCAGTCGGACCATATATATATATATATATATATATATAATATACAGTATATATAATGCCTATTATCAGTACTATTATCAGTACAATTCTGTTATTTTTTTTAGAGCTCTCAGGAAGCTGGTGGCAGACACACCAGAAGACTGGATGAGTACCTGATGCAGTCATGTTTGGCTTGAGAACAAAAAAGCAGATGACAACTAAGTTCTCACCATACTTTCTGATGTTTGGCCGAGAGGCTCGGTATCCAACCGAGGTGCCAGAACACTTCATGGTTGGTAAACACGTCTCAATATAACTTAAGGTATATCAAGTTAATGTTGACAACATTTACTGAAGGAATATCAAGACATGTATTCACAGGTAGACAGCAGTGCTGAGGATGTTGTGGCTGAGGAAAAGGTTTCCCAGGGCGTTAAAAACCTTGAGGAAATCAAGGACATTCTCCATGGCAATATTTCCAAGCAGGAAAAAAGCACCAGGGAGCGCTTGACAAAGGGCATTCCTAAATGCGGGTGTGGCGACAGGATGCCCCACCTGCTGCTCCATCAGCCCCACCCGCTGCTCCATCAGTCCCACCCGCTGCTCCATCAGCCCCACCTGCTCCATCAGCCCCACCTGCTCCATCAGCCCCACCTGCTGCTCCATCAGCCCCACCTGCTGCTCCATCAGCCCCACCTGCTGCTCCATCAGCCCCACCCGCTGCTCCATCAGCCCCACCCGCTGCTCCATCAGCCCCACCTGCTGCTCCATCAGCCCCACCTGCTGCTCCATCAGCCCCACCCGCTGCTCCATCAGCCCCACCCGCTGCTCCATCAGCCCCACCCGCTGCTCCATCAGCCCCACCTGCTGCTCCATCAGCCCCACCTGCTGCTCCATCAGCCCCACCCGCTGCTCCATCAGCCCCACCCGCTGCTCCATCAGCCCCACCTTCTGCTCCATCAGCCCCACCTTCTGCTCCATCAGCCCCACCCGCCGCTCCATCAGCCCCACCTGCTCCATCAGCCCCACCTGCTGCTCCATCAGCCCCACCTGCTGCTCCATCAGCCCCACCTGCTGCTCCATCAGCCCCACCCGCTGCTCCATCAGCCCCACCCGCTGCTCCATCAGCCCCACCTGCTGCTCCATCAGCCCCACCTGCTGCTCCATCAGCCCCACCTGCTGCTCCATCAGCCCCACCCGCTGCTCCATCAGCCCCACCTGCTGCTCCATCAGCCCCACCTGCTGCTCCATCAGCCTCACCTGCTGCTCCATCAGCCCCACCTTCTGCTCCATCAGCCCCACCCGCCGCTCCATCAGCCCCACCTGCTCCATCAGCCCCACCTGCTGCTCCATCAGCCCCACCCGCTGCTCCATCAGCCCCACCTGCTGCTCCATCAGCCCCACCCGCTGTTCCATCAGCCTCACCTGCTGCTCCATCAGCCCCACCTGCTGCTCCATCAGCCCCACCTGCTGCTCCATCAGCCCCACCTGCTCCATCAGCCCCACCTGCTCCATCAGCCCCACCTGCTACTCCGTCAGCCTCACCTGCTGCTCCATCAGCCCCACCTGCTGCTCCATCAGCCCCACCTGCTCCATCAGCCTCACCCCCTGCTCCATCAGCCCCACCTTCTGCTCCATCAGCCCCACCTTCTGCTCCATCAGCCCCACCCGCTGCTCCATCAGCCTCACCTGCTGCTCCATCAGCCCCACCTGCTGCTCCATCAGCCCCACCTGCTGCTCCATCAGCCCCACCTGCTCCATCAGCCTCACCTGCTGCTCCATCAGCCTCACCTGCTGCTCCATCAGCCTCACCTACTCCATCAGCTCCACCTGCTCCATCAGCCCCACCTGCTGCTCCATCAGCCTCACCTGCTGCTCCATCAGCCCCACCTGCTGCTCCATCAGCCCCACCTGCTGCTCCATCAGCCCCACCTGCTGCTCCATCAGCCCCACCTGCTGCTCCATCAGCCCCACCCGCTGCTCCGTCAGCCCCACCCGCTACTCCATCAGCCCCACCCGCTACTCCATCAGTCTCACCTGGATCCCAGACGTCCCAAAAAACAAAGTCCAGCAGGGTGGGTGGAGGGGGTCTGGAGGACGGGTCTCGGGCGGACGGCCCGGGGAAAAGGCAGAGACCATGGATGGGGTCTCGGGCGGACGGCCCGGGGGCAAGGCAGAGTTCGAGGAGGGGGTCTCGGGCGGACGGCCCAGGGGAAAGACAGAGTTCGAGGCGGGGCGAAGACCACAGCGGGCGAACTCAGGGGACCGGGCTCGAGGGCGAAGACCGGACAACTCCGGAGGCCGGGCAGGAGCCGGTGTCGACCGGACAGGATCCGGAGCCGGTGGGACAGGTGTCGGCAAGACGGAAGAGGACACAGGGCCGGCAGGACCCCCGGCAGGAGAGCAGTCGGTGGAACCTCCAACTGCACAGGACATAGGGTTGGCAGGACCCCCGGCAGAAGAGCAGTCTGCGGGACCTCCAACGGCACAGGACATGGGGTTGGCAGGACCCCCGGCAGAAGAGTAGTCTGTGGGACCTCCAACGGCACAGGACATAGGGTTGGCAGGACCCCCAGCGGAACCTCCAACGGCACTTGAGTGGGAACTCGAGAGAGGGCTTGAGAGTTGACTCGAGAGGTGACTTGAAAGGGATCTCGAGAGGGAACTTGAACGGAGACTCGAGAGGTGACTTGAGAGGGGACTCGATAGGGAACTTGAGAGGAGACTTGAGAGTGGACTTGAGAGGGAACTTGAGAGAGGACTCGAGAAGAGACTCGAGATGGGACCTGAGAGGGGACTCGAGAGGAGACTAAAGAGGAAACTTGAGAGTTGACTTGAGAGGGAACTCGAGAGGAGACTTGAGAGGAGACTCGAGAGGTGACTTGAGAGGGGACTCGAGAGGGGACTCGAAAGGTGACTTGAGAGGGGACTCGAGAGGTGACTTTAGAGGGGACTCGAGAGGGGACTCGAAAAGGTGACTTGAGAGGTGACCCAAGAGGGAATTCGAGAGGTGACTTGAGAGGGAACTTGAGAGGAGACTCGAGAGGGGACTTGAGAGGTGACTCGAGAGGTAGCTCGAGAGGAGACTTGAGAGGGGACTTGAGAGGGAAGTCGAGAGGGGACTTGAGAGGGGACTTGAGATGGGTCTTGAGAAGGGTCTTGAAAAGGAACTTGTGTCGGTCGGTACAGGGATACAGGGAGCTGGTGTCGGCTGGAGAGCCAGCAGGAGACGAGGTGTTGGAGTCGGCCAGTACGCCGACAAGACTCGGGGAGCCGGCGTCGGCTGGGGAGCCAGCAGGAGACGAGGTGCTGGAGTCGGCCAGTACGCCGACAAGACTCGGGGAGCTGGCGTCGGCTGGGGAGGCAGCCCTGTAGCCGAAACTGGAGTCGGGCCCATGGCTGCTGGGGCCGGAACTGAGGCCGGAACCATGGCTGCTGGGGCCTGTACTGGAGCCCGAACCATGGCTGCTGGGGCCGGAACCAGGGCTGGAACCATGGTTGCTGGGGCCAGGACTGGAGCTGGAACCATGGCTCTTGGGGCTCGGGCTGCTAGTCTGGCCTTGCGACTCCTTCTCTTAGCAGCCACCTGAATACTCCGTGGACCTCCATAAGCCAGACGAGTTCCAGAATACGACTCCTAGACAGGAGCAGGAACTGGGGCAGAAGCATGGGTTGACTTCAGACGGAACCCACCGAGGCGTATGGTACCAGGTTGGGAATTGGGAGACAGGGAGCTAGCATGCCTGGGGCTAGCAGGCCGGGAATCCAGCCAGGTAAGAACTTCACCAAACCTGGTTTCTCTCTAGCCATCTGGCGCGCCTCCGACAACACAGCCTCTCGCTGCTGAACTCCGGGTGCTCTCTTCCATCGATCCGAGCAGTTAGCCAAAAAAAAGAAATAATTCAATAAATCCAGCTCGAACGGATCTGCTGGGCCCATTTCTTGGTTGGTGCTTTCTGATACGCAGAGTGAAGCAGGTAGGACCCAAACGCAGATAACACTTAATAATACCTTTATTTCAAGGTCTTGAGTAAACTTGGAACAAACAAAACACTCTACGGTGAACTCGGTCACAAACAAAAGAAGCACCAACACTGAACACAGGAGGAGCCAAGACTAAATACAGGGAGGGGTAATCAGGAGACGAGAAACAGCCGGGCAGGGAGGAGAAACACAAGGCCACAGGGGAACACAATCAGACAACTAGACACACCAGGGAAACTAACGACGGGAGCAAAACACAGGGAGGAGGACCAGACGATACCCAGGAGGAAAACATGACAGCAAACATTCAAAACTACGAGTGTGACACAAACCTAGGAGTGTGACATGTAGGTGTGTTTTGATATTGAGTGTTACATTTGAATAGTAATTATGTAAACATGAACTAATTCTTTAACTATATCATGGTTGGTGCATGAATGTATTTTTTTCATCATGGGCTGGGAAGGACGTACACGTCCTCCTTTCAAAAATAGGGCCATCCAAACACTGGAACAAGGAGCTGGAGAGTGAGGTATTGCTTTGTCACATTATAATTTATCTTTTTATATTTTATATAATTCCGTTCCCTAATGGGCAATATTGTTTAAATTAAAATCACAAAACATTGTATTACAGTTTTATTGACTTAAATCATAAAAGGAAATTCAGTGACGTTACAACAATGTAGTTGATAATATTACAGTAAACATGCCTCTTTTTAAATGTGATCATTGTTCTCAAAGGTGATCAATGCCTACCTTGCTCTCATTGTAAGAACATTCATCCAGTTATTGACAGCTGCGCTATGACCGCCATCTGGAAACACACATTTGGAAAAATCCGGGTGTGTACATGATTGGAATGACTTTGCATTTGTAAATGTTGCAAATGTGAATTTAACAGGAATGTAATACTTTTGCAACTACTCTCAGGTTGATCCAATGGCACCCAGTCATCGTGGGAATGGTGAACGAGAACCGTCACTGGATGTTGGTGGTGAGAATAGGAGCATATTGTAAGCTCCAGTCTGATCTATAGTGCTGTATACACCATATATAATTAGTGATTTGCAAGATAACCGGGCCACACATACATGCTGTCACTTATTATTGATAACATCTAAACAATACATCGTACCCGCCTAATGGTTCCTGCCTAATGCATGTTGTGTTTCCATGTGAATAATAAATGTCCCCCATGAGAAGAAACCCCTCTTCTTGGATCCACTTGGAGAAGGGAAAGGCAACATGAGGGTGTGCCCAGTCTACACGGTACATTTGATACAGTGTACTAGTTCCGGAGTTGTATGAGTTTTTTGACAATGATGTGCTGCATCTTGACACATGTACTATCTACATACCGTAGAGCCTTTATGAGGATGAAAGGCTGCAAGGCGTCAAGGTGGACATGCAGCACCCTCCCCCATAATCGCCAACAAGACAGCACGTCCTGTGGTGTCCTGGCCTCTCAAACTCAAATTCAGTAGCAATTAGACTGAATATCTTGACTTGCTTTTATACATCTTGATCAAAGATGTATTGAATTGTGTCAAACTACACATATGCAACATGTCATTCTTTAAATCTGTTGGGTCATTCGTCTGTATTCCATTTGAGGGTGAAATCATAGACCATGCCGTCCAGATACTAATCAGAGTTCTCTTCAGTTTGCAGAGAACATTTGACTGGGGGAGGCACTTGAGTTTGGAAGCTCCCAGAAGGCAGTGCACGAGCTGAGGCTGGGCATTGCTACTTCTCTCCTCGGAGAATCTGGTTTGTTACCTTTTCTCAACATACATGACTTCATGTAGTTACTTTTATGAATTGTATCTCATAGGTATGCATCAATAACCTAGTATATGAATAATGTGCCAGGCAAAGTGTTGTATTGTATCACTGCTTGGACCATTGGTACTGTTGGGTTCATGTTGACCAGGGACGTTATCGGGTTTTAAAAGCAACACAGTGGCTTAAGTATAGATTAGGGTAAAAGTCACCATACAGTATATTGTGTATCTCAACTCCAAACAGATAACATATGAAGCATCGCAGGCATCTTGAACTGCAATTTCATATAGGCTGCACACGTCACACTCCAACACACCCTTTCAATTCTGCGGTTTATTTAAGATGTGAGAGTTCCCCATCGTCCTCCTCTCAACGTGCTCATTGGTGTGTATTACTTTGAACTGATATCCTCAGTTAATGTTTACCTTGAACTTATTATAATCAAAGCTGTAAAGCTAATGCATGTGATGAACAACAAAATAACCATGAGAACCAAGCTTACATTGATGCGTACAGTGCGAAATAAGTTTTGGATGTTTTGTAATGACATCGTGCAGGTTGCCGTTCCACAGCGGGAAAGGAGAGTGGACGAAGGAGCAGGTGGCTCCTCTGTGCTCGGATTTAATCATTTAGAAAATCTTTTCTTCAGACAAAATAATAAAAGACCACAACACATGTGTCCTTATATAATTGGCCTTTTAGTCAAAAATTGGAATGGGTCTCCTTGACCCCAAATCTGCAATGTGGGTTATCTGAAGATATTGATTACTTTGCGTCTCAACAGATGATCCTAGCAGGCTTTGCTGTTGCTGCGGGTGGAGGAGCAGGATGAAGCACATTGGGTCATTTCCTGTTGCACATTACAAACAAAGAAAATTAGCAGAAATATGTTTCCAGACTTTATCAACATAACATTTGCGTTGGTAAATGCTACTATATTTGGCATCTTCAGCATTAACTGAAAAAGGATTCATGTTTTACTTGTTTTTCCATACATTTTTGTTGAAAATGTATTTCTTTCTCAAAACACAACATTTATGTTTTTGAAAGATTTCGATAATTGAAGGAATGGTTAGAATGTTAGTGGGAAATACATTAGAGATATTCTATTATCATAAACAAATCCCATAATGCAAGTATTTATTGTTTTCTCAGATTTGCTGTGACATGTGTCAGCGGTGGAACCACCACCAATGTGTACAAAGGCCTCCAGCGGATCAACCGTACTCGTGCCCTGGATGCACATAATGCCCCGAAGGGACCATCATTAACTGTCCACTGTCATTTCAACCAATGCAACTACTGTTTGGCTTGTCATAAAATGCCCCCCCCCCCCCCCCCCCCCCCAAAAGAGGTTTCTATGAATCCCATCAAGCATTTTTCAGGGTATGGTTCTAGGACTGGTTCCAATAAATGGAGCAAGTTTCATGAATGTGACACTTTTATTTTGTACGCATAGCGTATATATAATAATATGCTGACAAAGACTATGTAACATTTGTAAACATATATTTTGATTATTAGATGACAACTATGTAAAATTAAACAATACAAATACAAACGAATAAAAGAACAGGGGGAAGACCAAGATGCAGCCGTGCAAATGTCTTCCACTGTCTTCCAATTGTGCAAATAAACTTTTCTGAAGCGTTTTTGTTAGTTTAACTTTTATTGGTTCAAGCTAATTTTTCTTTGTACAAATGATATGCTTTGAAAACGTGATCCAGAATCAGATGTTTCCATCAAGCCGCTTTAATGACATCTCTAACTCGTTATCTGTTCATTGACTTGTTGTGATGACTTGTTTGGCTTCTGTTGATGTTGTGAGACTCGTGTTTAACCAATATAAAATGAAAAGCTTTCTACATATTGTGATGGGAATTCTTGAAATAAACTAGTCAAAGAGTTGTCCTGAGTCTTTAATCATGTTTTTCAAAAGAGGCGCACAGCATACCGAGAGCAATGTCTCCACAGCGGAGTGCAACTACTCAGACTGAAGAGAGGGCTTTCATCCAGTTACAATGGATACGCTTATTCATGAGATAACTGACCCTATCAAAGTGCAATAGAGCCATGATCACTGGTCACCCCCTGTGTGGTCACATGACTGATCATGTAGTGATGAGACACACAATGTTATTATTTATATGTTATATATGTAACGTCATAGTATTCAATTCTCTGATAATCATAATTCCATTAGAATATAAAATAGACCTTGACAACAGTCTAACAAAACCAAACAAAGATGCAAAACTCAAATAAAAGAATAAACAACTTCTTTCTTTATCGTTGCATTATATAACTTTAACGGTTATACTCTCTGTGGTGTCTGTCTCTTAAAAGGCAGGCGCCGTGGGAAATGTAGTCTTTAAAGTCTCTCGACTACAGAACCCCCCTTTAGGGGTGACAGTATTTTCCCTTTTTCTACTAAAACAAGAGCCTGGCTGTAGCATTAGTCACTTCATAAAGTTGTGGCATCCCAGTGTAAATCACTTTTGTATTAATTAACAAAAATAATACACAGATTCAAAGGAGCTTTAATGGCATCACCATAACAAACAAATTCTTCAGAATCAAGATGAAATAAGAGTTTGAGAAATAAATAAAAACTCAGTTATGCAAAAAAAGAATGTGACGAGTCGACGTGATACATCAACAACATTAAAATAAATAAACAACAATAAAATAAAACAATAAGAAAAAACAGTGTTCCTGACGCAGCACACAGAACGAGATTTGGTCACGTGAACACAGAGGTTCCACGATATTTAAGGAGGAGGAGCACAGGGTTTATTTCACACACACAGCCGGAGCATTGAACGCGGAGTGGAGGAGGACAGCAAGACCCCCGGAGAACAAGCAGCAGCCTCGGACTCTCAGGTGAGTGTTCAACGCTTCATCCGGGGACAAAGAACTTTAAAACTAAACTTAAAACACGAGGAGAGGAAACAGGAAATACGAGAAGCGTTTTATTTTGAAAGTCAAAGAAACGTTCCTCTGTTTGCTTCGTGTCTACTGGTCTGAATTGTGAGCATTATTTATTTAAAGTTAAAGGTGAAACCTTCTTTTAAAATAATGACAGTAATTGTGCATTGTGAGCACGTGCCTGTGTAGTACATTGGAAATGAAGTCACGTGTGTACACCGAAAAAGACACAGCTAAATTCAACCAAAACAAGGTAAACATTTAACTTTATATAATATTTATAACAATGCATTAAATACTGAGGTGGGATAAGTACTCAGATCTTGTACTTGAGTAAAAGTAGAAGTACTCAGATGTTGTACTTGAGTAAAAGTAGAAGTACTCAGATCTTGTACTTGAGTAAAACTAGAAGTACCAGAGTGTAGGAATACTCTGTTACAGTGAAAGTCCTCATTCAAAATGTTCCTCAAGTGAAAGTAGAAAGTATTCTCATCTAAATATAGTGAAAGACAGTGAAAGTAGTCGTTGTGCAGATTGGTCCATTTCAGAATAATATATATGATATGTTTTATAATGATTGATCATGAAAGTGTTCTCAAAGCTGGTGAAGGTGCAGCTAGTCTGAAGTACTTTGTAGACTGCAGGGTAGCTGGTGGAGGTGCAGCTAGTCTGAAGTACTTTGTAGACTGCAGGGTAGCTGGTGAAGGTGCAGCTAGTCTGAAGTACTTTGTAGACTGCAGGGTAGCTGGTGAAGGTGCAGCTAGTCTGAAGTACTTTGTAGACTGCAGGGTAGCTGGTGAAGGTGCAGCTAGTCTGAAGTACTTTGTAGACTGCAGGGTAGCTGGTGAAGGTGCAGCTAGTCTGAAGTACTTTGTAGACTGCAGGGTACCCAGATAGCAAAAAGTAATTGAATCAACATTGAGATATGGTCACGCTGAAGATCGCAATCAACATTGATGTCAGACATTGAAAATAACATTGAAAGTGCTCGCTATGATCAGCATTGAATTTTCAATCAATCCCAACAATGAACTTCGATTCAATTACGATATGATCAACATTGAAAGAATGCAGCATTGCAACAACATTGATTCAACTATAGTATGCGTTGCATTATACATTGAAACAATGTTATTATCAGAGAGCAAAAAGTCTTTGAATCAACATGGAGATATTGTCACGCTGAAGATTTCAATCAACGTTGATGTCAGACATTGAAAATGAACTAAAATGAACAAACAAAAAAAGAGCCGTTAATTATTACGATATAATTCAATTATATGAACATTTTGTACATCTTTAGCACACAAGACATTCTCTCCCCCTTCTGTGTTATGTAGCTTTTTCTGCATGTAGACGGTCTGCAGAGTCACTGTGACGGAGCGGGATACAGAGTGACTGACTCCGCCACACACACACACACACACACACACACACACACACACACACACACACACACACACACACACACACACACACACACACACACACACACACACACACACACACACACACACACACACACACACACACACACACACACACACACACACACACACACACACACACACACCAAACATTTCCTGCTGTCTTCCGTCAAATGAACCATGCAATTTCTTATTTATAATTATTGTTGTTGTTAATTATGGGGAATGATTGTGTGAAGAGGTAGATAACCTGTTTATGTTTGGGTCTGATTTTTATGTTTAAATGTGGTTTTGAGTTGATTGTGTCACCTGTTGACCGTGAGCCTGTGGGAGGGGCCATGGGTTCAAAAGGGACGGTGTTGGTTCCTTGTGGGTGGGTTGTTTTGGACTGTGTCACTCTGAAGCATGTTGCAGTGAAGGCAACAGCTGGGACGTGTTCGGGGGTTTGTTGCAGAGAAGGCAACAGCCAGAACACGTTTACTCTGAATGAGTGAGGGACGGCCTGTTTGTGGATTTTATTTTGTTGTCTAACTTGCGCTGGTTCGCTATTTTTTTGTTTGTTGCTGATATAAATAAAGTGTGTTTGGAGCTTAAACAGCCGACTAAGCCATGTATCGAATGGACGAATTGAACCCCGTCACAGTCACAAACTCTCAAAGTGCACCCTGTAGCGAGTAAAACTCTAACACAGAAACACTGGGGTCTGTGCTGCCCCAGAACGCCTCGTTGGACATTTCTCTTTTTCCATTGTTTACTTCCCGAGTACAGTGACTTAACGGATTTACACACACACACACACACACACACACACACACACACACACACACACACACACACACACACACACACACACCAAACATTTCCTGCTGTCTTCCGTCAAATGAACCATGCAATTTCTATTGCAATTACTAAAAGGTACACAAAACCTATTACCGCCGCAGATGGACCAAAAAAGCGTTTGAAAAAAAATCGCGGGTCTGCTCGCTCTGAAACAATAACAACGAAACATGGAGGAACAAATCGCGTGTGTGTGGTTAAAACACATCAGCCTGCGGTCGCTCTTTAGCCTTACTAATGATTATTTCTGAAGGTAAACACAGCGAAGGCGGTGCGTGAAAGGTACTGCGCGGCACGCTCGTCTTCTCAGAGGCTGAGTTAACCCTCCCGCTGCCTCCTGGCGCTGCAGAGAGGTCATGAAGTGAAGGAGGTTTTCCTTCTAAAACAGCTGTGGGCAGCAGATACTGTGAGTGTCACGGATATGAATACATAGATCAAGGCAGATTGGTGCACACACTCTGCTGTCCTGTTTCGCCAATCCGGTGCTTAAACAAATCTAGCGCTACACCCCTGGCCGAAATGTCCTTAACATGAAGTCCGAGTTCGACATTTTAATGCATGACCTGCCAACACTGGCAGGACAGAAGGCGACACGCCCGTTCTAAGCCGTGTCCTCACTCCTCACATCCCAAGCTGCATCTCCAAAACGTGTATTATGTTGTTGCATCGTTTCAGATGTGATGTTTCAGGTGTGTACAGTAAACAGTAAAACACGTTCAGTTTCCGTTTGCTTTTTGTGTCTCCTGTTCACCAAAACATTCCCATCCGTGATGGAAAAAGAAAGTAATCCAAAAGTACTCTAAAAGTAATCTGATTACGTTACTTTTTTAAGACACGTAACTAACTGTATTCGGATTACTTTCAGAGCCATGTAATCAGTAACTGATTACATTTACAAAGTAACCCTCCCAACCACACACACACACACACACACACACACACACACACACACACACACACAAAAAAAAATCACTTGACATTTTCCAAACCCTCAAAAAAAGAAAAGAAACCTGAAACTGGTCCCCATGGGGGGAGGGATTTCAGGTTATGTTCGTTCAACAAAAAAAGCAATACTTGCTTGCCTTTTCAACATTAAAGATGTTCTCTCGGCACAATGTTGACCTCTATACCATACAATCAATTAAAACAATACACTACCTTCCACTGTTTAGATTTCAATAGCCAAAGGTTGAGGAGGATCATTCGACTTTTATATTTATTTCAATTTGTTTGCACTGTTTATGATTTCAAACGTTGCAAATAAAACGATAAACAAATTAAATACCCACCAGACCTGCTTTATGACTTGTTACGTTCTCTGATGATCCTAATGACCAGAAACGATGTTAAAGAATGTTACAGCTATACCTCCTGTACAAAAAAGGAGATACAAATTGAGTTTGTTTTCACAAAGCTTTTATTTCAAACGGCTGTTGAATTTTATTTTAAATATTTGTCCCCTAACATCCGACATGCCTCTCTCGCATGTATTTTAAATGATAAAAACAAAGTTACTTTTTAACTTTGGGACACAAAAAAACCAGGGTGACAATTCAAGATTAAAACTGAAAACAACAGATCGAAACGGGTAGCTACCTGTTTCCCTCTATGCCTATAGGAGGATAAAATCAGCAATGATTTAGAACCATTATTTGAAATTTGGCCATACAGCACAAACTTGTGCCTCGCCAAATGCATTAATACAACATTGCATTAAACAAGCCTACTCACCAACTGGTGTAGGGCGGTACATAGGAACTCTGAGGCTCAGAAGAGCTGGAGAAACAACACGTTTTTTAAAACACGCAGTGTAACAGTTACAACAAATCGGGTTAATGTTACGATCCGTTTATTTTCATTTTGAATTGTCACAGTCTGTCGGTTTCCTGTTTTACTTTGAAAGGTGTTCACCCTGTCTGTCATGTCTGTATTAGTTTCCTGTCTGTGTTTTCCCTCCTGTCTGATGATCTGATTCTGTTCACCTGGTCTCTTTTGTGTTCTCCCTCCCCAGCTGTGTCTTGTCGTCTTGATTGGTCTGATATACTGAATATATGTTTTGTGTAGAGTTAACTCTACTAAGAGTATAACTTTCACTTTTAGCTATCAACTGGTGTGTTGGCATTAAGGAGATTGATAGTAAGATAAAAGAACTAGATAAATGCACCAAGACAGACAGTGAGTCTCTCTCTCCAAGTGAGGTTCGTACCCTCATTACCTCTGCCCGTCCTACCACCTGTCCTCTGGACCCTATGCCTTCAAACCTCCTTCAGACTATCGCTCCTGATATTCTACCTTTTCTCACCCATTTCATCAACACTTCTCTAACTTCTGGTCACTTTCCAAACAGTCTCAAGGAGGCGAGAGTAAACCCTCTCCTAAAGAAACCCACTCTCGACCCGTCTGATGTTATAAACTACAGGCCTGTCTCTCTCCTCCCGTTCCTGTCTAAAACACTTGAACGCGCTGTCTTTAAACAACTCTCCTGTTATCTCCATCAGAACAACCTTCTGGATCCGCACCAGTCTGGTTTCAAGGCAGGGCACTCCACAGAAACTGCTCTCATTGCTGTCACTGAGGAACTGCACACTGCTAAAGCAGCCTCCCTCTCCTCTGTCATCATCCTGTTGGACCTGTCTGCTGCATTCAACACGGTGAATCATCAGATCCTCCTTCACTCTCTCCAAGAACTTGGAGTTTCAGGCTCTGCACTTTCCCTCCTCACCTCATACCTCAAAGACCGTACCAACAGGGTAACAGGGTAACGGTCGGTGTCCGACCCTTGTCAATTAACTACAGGGGTCCCTCAGGGCTCTGTTCTCGGTCCCCTCCTCTTCTCCCTGTACACAAACTCGCTCGGGTCAGTCATTAGCCCGCTTGGTTTTTCATACCACTGCTACGCTGACGACACCCAATTAATTCTGTCCTTTCCCCGCTCAGAGACCCAGGTCGTCGCACGCATCTCTGCTTGTCTAGCAGACATCTCTCGGTGGATGTCTGCTCACCACCTCAAGCTCAACCTTGACAAAACTGAACTGCTTTTCCTTCCGGGAAAAAATGGTCCCACTCTTGACTAGGGTTGGGTACCGAGAACCGGTTCCGGTTCCAACATTTCGATTCCAATGGTATCATTTAGACATGTGCATTTCGGTTCTGCTTTTCGATGCCTGAGGAAATGTTTCTCGCCGCTCTCCGTAGCCTACTGTATGGCTGCGGCAGGGCGGGAAATGTAGCGTTGTACCTACACTTCCTACAGCATAACCAGGGCCAGCCCATCCGGGACCGTCGCACTGGCGTTATAGATGTTCGCCTAGGGCGCCAGATCTGGGGAGGCGCTGCGCTGGCAGCTCTGGGAGGAAAAAAAAAAAGTTGACCGTTGGTGCTCATCCTAATTTTCGGCCTTGATGTAACAATATTCATAATTAAGTAAATGTAACACCCTTTTCATCCCGGTTACACTTTTTTTTTTTTCATTTGCCCTGTACGATGGCCGCTGTAAGTGATGAAAATGGGGGATGTTGGCTTATCTGGCACCCGCAGCTCACAGCCAAAGGGAGAGTCCTCTCCAGTCAGACTGAGAGGCTGATAACTACAGCTCAGTGAGGTAAAGGACTCTGAGTGTTGAGATAGTTTAGTCTAAGTTATCTCAGTGGGTCTCAAACGTTTTGATCACAATTTATGTAAACGCATATTTCCAAGGCACTCCTTTTTAATTATTGGGATAAACAGGTTTGAAATCATTCCAATGTATACTATAGGACAGTAAACCAGACATATCGTTTTAAACTGGAGAGATACAAAAAATGCATAAATAAAATAGTAAGATATGAATGAACAACACAAATAAAATACGTTCCATGTATTTGTTATTGGCTATGGTAGGTTACTGGTTATGTTCACATACTTATTTGATTATTCAAATGTAAACCAATCTTTTTCATATGGGTGTTTAGAGTTGTACCCCCTAGATCTAGTCTCTAGTAATTCTGCTTAAAGTGCACCAGATTGAAGCATTTTACTTTGAAATGTTCAAACATTTCTTGCCCGAGAAGGCAGATATGCTTATTTTTCTCAACAAGAACTGTTTTTAAATGGGGGGGGGTTTCCTTTAAAAGTTGGACTATTGTAGCTAACAGCAGACAGTTTACACACCTTCCGGCGCAGACTGAAAACTCATCTCTTTCGACTCCACTTCGAGCGATAGAACTATTAACAAAGCACTTGTATACTAATAAAGGACTGGCTTATCTAAAGCCAGTTGAGTAGCACCTGAAATGTTTTGCTCTATGAAACCTGATGTACTTTATGATTCTGTTTTCTTCAAGTTTGTATTTTTGTTGGTCGAACGCACTTATTGTAAGTCGCTTTGGATAAAAGCGTCGGCTAAATCCAATGCGAATGAATGACAGGAATATGTGTGTGAAGAAACCAATTGTCAATATATGTAAATAGCTCATATTTTGTAAGTTGTCTCATTTAATTATGTAGGTCACATGCAGACATCAGAAGTGAGACAGCTTTATGACGAGTTGAACGTTTCTCAATGAATTATTATTTTTTTTCTCTTTTTTTTCCAATTAAATACTGACATATTGTATTATGTTTTAATACTTGATTAACACTTACTAATCTCTTGGAAGCTGCAGGTAGCTCACATGGTAGTTCTGGTGTTGAGGATGTCTCCCCCTCTTGGTTTGGACTTCCTGTAGGCTAAACATCACAGATGGAAGCATTTATCACCATTTCTCCAGAACATGAGGTTTACAAAGAGCCTAAGAGCATTAACACTACACTCCTAAACACATTTTCTTTATTGAAAACTCAAAAATATGATGTAAGAAGCCCACTTGTGATAATATTGAATCGCATTTGAAAATCAGACCCATCATCCTTACCTGTTTTAAGTGTTCCATGTGCCCGGATAAGCATTTCTTGTGATGCTCCCTCAGGCGTGTTCTGCGTGCCTTCCACCTGGTGGATTGTGCTCTCCGACTGTAGGTGTTAAATAAAAAAACAGTGGATGTAACATCTGTGTCCTGCACCTACAGTACAGAGCTTAATCCTCAGCAAAGCTAGACTGAGAGCCAGGGGCGGACTGGGACTAAAATTCAGCCGTGGAAACTGACCCAGTCTGGCCACATGAAATGTCAAATGTTAGAAATCCGCTGTTTATTATTTAAGGTTTTACGTCCGATTCGCTCCTTTTTCCCTCTCTGTACACAGCTCCAGTTTGGGCATTGGCCTGTCATCAGATTTCATTTTTAGTTGCTGCTGTAGCGGAAGTTTAGTAAAATTATTTTTAATGAATTACTCCAAATCTCCACCCTTCATAATTGCACTTGCTTCAGTTGCTTGCTACTTTTTAAGGGCGGTGATGACAGTTACAGTATGAACTGAAGTTGATGCGATTTGATTGGATTGTGAGGCATGACGTGAGCCTCATCTGATTGGTCAATTCCTAAAAAAAAAAATCACCAAGGGAAGCCAATTTCGGCGAGCCTCCTCTCGCAACAGAGTGCAATCTATGTTTCACCATAACATCTAGAGGGGCGCTGTTTCACTCTTTGTAAAATACTCAGAGAATGGGGGAGAGACGGGCCGGCAGAATAATTACCGAAACTAAACGAAGTGTTTTTATTTATTTATTAATATTATAACTACAATGCAAAAAAAACAGGGGAAGCCTGGCGTCCCTTGGCCTCCAGGAGAAAACGCCACTGAGTTCAAGGGATAATTCTCACCCACCTCTTGCTCTTGTCCTGCACGTGTGCCAGTTGAGCTGGTTCTTCCAGCAGCTCAACTCTGTCCCTCATCATGAACGCAGGAGGCTGGCTGTATATCTGAACTGGCGCCCTCATCATTCTCTTCATCATGTTGCACTTGTTCTAAGCTGCTGCTGATAGTGCTTGTAGCAGCGCTGCTGCCAAAAAGGTCTGTCAATTTGCGACATTTATATGCGTCACCTGCGAGTGACTTAACCTTTTTTTCTCTTGCCTTCTCGGCCCCACCTTTTTTCTTTTCGTTTTCTTAGATTTGTATCCATGTGTTTTCATTCTCCCTGTCTGCCGCGGCGTCTAATCCCTTCTCTTCCTGTGGACGGTGTTAGAGCTGCTGAATTAGCGGACGATTTTGTGTTGACACATAAGGGCAGTTTTACTGAGAAGTGTTCTAGGGGTAATTGGAAACGTGGAGAAGATGTTGGCTATGCCCGAGGGGGCCAAAGTGGGCCTATGTCATTATTGCAGAGGAGGGGGTCATTGGAAGGAACAGTGTCCATTGCGGGAACCTAAGGGGAAGCCTCGTTTTTCATCACATGCTCCAGCCATGTGTTGTTCTGCCGTGTTGGATAAGAAACCGTTAGGTGTAGGCTCGGGCATGGTGCCTGATAAGAAGCCGGTTTATGCCGACCCGGATGTGGGTTCTGGTTTTGAGCCGTTCATCACGGAAGCTGTTGTATCAGTAGTCGGTAGTGACAAGTATGTTCCGATTAAGGTGTTGCTAGATACTGATTTATTGTTGAGTCAGTGTTGCCTTTTTTTGTCAGACAAACGGGGGATTTTGTGCTGATGAGGGGCATGGAGATGGGCTTGATCCCTGTGCCACGGCATACAATAAGTGCTGGATTGTGAGCTGGTGCGGGGAATTCTGTCTATTGGCGTGCGTCCTGTGTTGCCACTTGATGGGATACATATGATTTTTGGCAACGATCTCGCTGGTAGTGCTGTGTGGGCTGGTGTGCCACCGCCTGTGGTGGTTTCCAGGCCGGTGGTATCTGGGGAGCCAGATGAGAGCGCTTTGCCGTTTCCAGTTTATGCTGCGACACGTGCACAGAGCCATAAAATGTCTGCTGACCCACCTGTTTTGGATTGTAGCAAAAGTAATGTTGTACATGAGGTCTCACTGCCTGATCTCCCTTCGTCGGTGTCTAAGGAGGACTGGATGAGGAGTCAGAAGGACGATTAATCTCCTTCTGCTCTGTGGACTGAGTTGTTGCCGGCAGAGAAGGTCAGAGACATAGCCCAGGGTTACTTTGTTCAGGGGGACTTGCTGGTGCATACATGGGTGCCCTGTGTTGGTGATGCTATGGGGGAGGCAATTTTTCAGATGGTGGTGCTGAGTAGCTTTCGTGATGTGGTATTGCAAACTGCGCATGATAGTGGTGGACATTTGGGGATAAAAACGACCTATGACCGTGTCCTACGCTATTTTTTTTTTCTGGCCTCTGTTAAAGCGCAATGCTGCAAGTTATATTAAAGCATGCCACATATGCCAGTTCACTGGTAAACCAAGTCAGCTGGTGAAGCCTGCGCCCCTCAGTCCCATTCCAGCCCTTGGTCAACCTTTTGAGCATTTGATCATATATTGTGTGGGGCCGTTGTCTCCATCTAAGTCCGGTTGAGCGTACATGCTTACTATAATGGGACAGACTGCAAGGTATCCTGCAGCGTTTCCCTTGCGCTCCATTTCAGTGAAGCCAGTAGTTAGGGCTCTAACCCAGTTCATCTCCACATTTGGTTCAAAGCGACCAGGGTACCAACTTTACTTCCCATATGTTCAAACAGATCCTACAGCAGCTGGGGGTCAGGCATAACCGTGCGTCGGCCTACCATTCCCGAAGCCAGGGGGCGCTAGAGCGGTTTCATCAAACATTGAAGTCCATGCTGCCTGCTTATTGTATAGAGATGCGGAAGGACTGGGAGGAGGGACTTCCATGGCTCATGTTGGTGTCCAGGGAAGTCGTTCAGGAAAGTACAGGGTTTAGCCCTAATGATTTGGTCTTTGGGCATACGGTGCGTGGTCTGTTAGCTGTTCTCCAGGATGGCTTGGTTGAGGGTGAGCCACCTAAGAATTTAGTGGACTATGTACAGGGCTTTCGTCATCGCCTGTATGTAGCGGTGGAAATGGTAAGGAAAAATGTAGCTGGTGCTCAGGCTAATATGAAGAGATTCTATGACCGTAAAAGCAGAGTACCGTGAATTCAGCCCAGGGGATCAGGTGTTGGCTGTAATGCCACTGCAGGTCTCACCATTCAAAGCTAAGTTTTCCGGCTCGTACACTGTTGAAAGTAAAGTGTCAGATCAAAACTACTTTATTGCTACTCCAAATCGGACAAAGTTGTCTCAACTGTGTCATGTCAACCTCCTTAAGCCATACTATGCGTGTGATACCGTTGGGGATAGCTTCATGGCTAAAAAGTTGAGTGTTGGCCCTATAATGATTGTTTCTGTGCTTTCCGGTCCAGGGTTGGCTGAGGAGTGTAATGTTAAGGCGCCAGATGAACCTGGTAGGCTGAGGAATTCGGAGTCGTTACGCCAGTTGGACCTCTTGTTGAGTCACTTACCTGCAGCACAGAGAGATGAGTTGGCGGCTTTAATCGGGAAGTTTGTGGTACTGTTTGGCCATACGCCATCGCGCACTAGTGTTGCACGGTGTACCGATACTTGAAAGGTACCGCGATACCCTGCCGTTAAAAACGGTACGATTCCTCCGTTTCATTAGTATCGGTACTTTAAGAATGACGGGGAAAAGTACTCCTGTGAAAAAGCGCCGTTTTAATAAGAGCCGTGTGTGTTTAGCGCTCTGCTTCCACTCCCTGCACTGCAGCTGTGCCTGCAGTCCCGCTCCTCTCAAGCACGTTCTAAGTCCCTCCCCTCTCTCTCGTGCATGCGGCCACGCGCTAGCTGCCAGAGCATGTGAGAAAACAAGAAGCATGGCCGCTGCGCCTCGGTTTGTTGACAAAAAAGACGCCAGAAGTCTGTGAACGGGCCGTTCAGGTGTTCAGAGCAGAGCTCCCTGTCGGAGCGGCAGAGGGTGATGTGCACTGAAAAGTTTTTCTGTCGCAATATATCGTTGAGCAAATGTAACTAGCAAACTAGCATCACTATCTGCTAACGTTAGCTTTAGCCTTCGTTTTCTATTAGTTTTTTTCATAGGCTATAAACGGAGGTGGTATAAGTATATATCTTGTACTTGAGTAAAAGTAGAAGTACCCAGGTCTTGTACTTGAGTTAAAGTAGAAGTACCAGAATGTAGGAACAATCCTGCAATCAAAATGTTCCTCAAGTAAAAGTATTAAAGTAGCGACAGTAAAAGTAGTCATTGTGCAGATTGGTCCATTTCAGAATAATATATATGATATGTTTTATAATGATTGATCATGAAAGTGTTCTCAAAGCTGGTAAAGGTGCAGCTAGTTTGAAGTACTTTGTATATATACTGCAGGGTAGCTGGTGGATTTACTCCAGGTGGAACTAAAGTCTGATTCAACACTTGGTTAGATTTCACATCATTCATCCAGATCTGCAAAGTAACTAAAGGTATTAAATACATGTAGTGGAATAAAAGTACACCATTTACCTCTGAACTGTAATGGAGTAGTACCTCAGAATTGTAATTTAAGTACAGTACCTGAGTACATTCAATTTCACCTAAATCAGGTTTCACTTTAAACCAATCACAGCCCTGATTTGACCTACATTACATTTAGCTGACGCTTTTATCCAAAGCGACTTACAATAAGTACATTCGACCAGGAAGACACAACCTTGAAGAAAACAGAATCATAAAGTACATCAGGTTTCATAGAGCCAAGTATTTCAAGTGCTACTCAACTGGCTTTAGATAAGCCAGTCCTTTATTAGTATATAAGTGCTCTGTTAGCAGTTCTTTGTTAGTAATTCTATCGCTCGAGGTGGAGTCGAAAGAGATGAGTTTTCAGTCTGGAAGATGTGTAAGCTTTCTGCCATCCTGATGTCAATGGGGAGCTCATTCCACCATCTTGGAGCCAGGATAGCAAACCCACGTGTTTCTGCTGATGGGAACTTGGGTCCCCCTCGCAGCGATGGTGCAGCGAGTCGTTTGGCTGATGCAGAGCGTAGAGCACGTGCTGGGGTATACAGTTTAACCATGTCCTGGATGTAGGAAGGGCCAGATCCATTCGCAGCATGGTACGCAAGTACCAGTGTCTTGAAGTGGATTCTAGCAGTTACCGGAAGCCAGTGGAGGGAGCGGAGGAGCGTGGTGTGGGAACATTTAGGAAGGTTGAAGACCAGACGAGCCGCTGCATTCTGGATGAGCTGCAGAGGTCGGATGGCACATGCAGGTAGACCAGCCAGGAGGGAGTTGCAGTAGTCTAGGCGTGAGGTGACGAGAGCCTGGACCAGAACCTGCGTCGCTTTCTGGGTCAGCTGGGGACGCATCCTCCTGATGTTGTAGAGCGTGTATCTGCAGCAGCGGGTTGTAGCAGCGATGTTTGCAGTGAAGGACAGGTTGTTATCTAGGATCACACCCAGATTCCTTGCAGTCTGGGTCGGGGAAACAACAGAGGGGCCGATGTTGATCGTCAGGTCAAGAGAGGGACAATCTTTTCCCAGAAGGAAAAGCAGTTCAGTTTTGTCAAGGTTGAGCTTGAGGTGATGAGCGGACATCCACTGAGAGATGTCAGCTAAACAAGCAGAGATGCGTGCGACGACCTGGGTCTCTGAGCGGGGGAAGGACAGAATTAATTGGGTGTCGTCAGCGTAGCAGTGGTATGAAAAACCATGCGGGATAATGACAGATCCGAGCGAGTTTGTGTACAGGGAGAAGAGGAGGGGACCAAGAACAGAGCCCTGAGGGACCCCTGTAGTTAATTGACAAGGGTCGGACTCGGACCCTCTCCAAGTAACCCTGTAGGTACGGTCTTTGAGGTATGAGGTGAGGAGGGAAAGGGCAGAGCCTGAAACTCCAAGTTCTTGGAGAGTGAAGGAGGATCTGATGGTTCACCGTGTCGAATGCAGCAGACAGGTCCAACAGGATGAGGACAGAGGAGAGGGAGGCTGCTTTAGCAGTGTGCAGTTCCTCAGTGACAGCAAGGAGCGCAGTTTCTGTGGAGTGCCCTGCCTTGAAACCAGACTGGTGCGGATCCAGAAGGTTGTTCTGATGGAGATAACAGGAGAGTTGTTTAAAGACAGCGCGTTCAAGTGTTTTAGACAGGAACGGGAGGAGAGAGACAGGCCTGTAGTTTATAACATCAGACGGGTTGAGAGTGGGTTTCTTTAGGAGAGGGTTTACTCTTGCCTCCTTGAGGCTGTTTGGAAAGTGACCAGAAGTTAGAGAAGTGTTGATGAAATGGGTGAGAAACGGTAGAATATCAGGAGCGATAGTCTGAAGGAGGTTTGAAGGGATAGGGTCCAGAGGACAGGTGGTGGGGCGGGCAGAGGTAATGAGGGTAAGAACCTCACTTGGAGAGAGAGGGGAAAAGGAGGTCAATGTGGGGGTGAAAGGAGGGTCTGGTGACCCAGCGGTGAGTAAAGGTGAGTCAGAAAAAGAAGAGCGAATATCATCAACCTTTTTTCAAAGTGGTTAACAAAGTCGCTTGACAGAAGTGAGGAGGGGCTTTGGGAGGGTCCAAGAGGGTGGAGAAGATGGAAAATAGTTTTTTAGGATTGGAATAGGAAGATTGGATCTTATCTTGAAAGAAAGTGCTTTTTTCCTGAGAGATGGAAGCAGAGAAAGAGGAGAGGAGAGCCTGATGGGTTAGGAGGTCGTCGCAGTGTTTGGATTTCCACCGTTTCCGCTCTGCTGCCCTAAGGACGGTTCTATTAGCACGTAGTGCGTCATTTAGCCAGGGAGCAGGAGGGGACTGACGAGCCTGCCGAGATGTGAGATGTGAGAGGACAGAGAGAATATACATAATAACAATATACATATAAAAGAGACATCACATGCTTCTTTAAAGGTGCCATGTTCTCAAAGCCCATGAGTGTCTTTACCCCTTTGTCTGCACTGATGAGTTTTTGGCAACATGTTCCCTCTATACATGGAAAACAATGGTTACAAAATAGCTTATCCAACAGGTTTAATCAATATAAAACTGGTTTACTGTCAGCAGTGTAAAATGTGTTGTTTTCCAATGTTATGTGATTTACACACGCCTATATGGTTCCAGAATTGGCCGTTCTGAGGAATGAGTTTTGTGCTTCTATACTACACTGAACAAAAATATAAATGCAACACTTTTGTTTTTGCTCCCATTTTTCATGAGATGAACTCAAAGATCTAAAACATTTTCTATAAACACAAAATAACCATTTCTCTCAAATATTGTTCACAAATCTGAAAGAATGTGTGATAGTGAGCACTTCTCCTTTGCCGAGATAATCCATCCCACCTCACAGGCGTGGCATATCAAGATGCTGATTAGACAGCATCATTATTGCACAGGTGTGCCTTAGGCTGGCCACAATAAAAGGCCACTCTGAAACGTGCAGTTTTGCTTTATTGGGGGGGTCCGAAAACCTGTCAGTATCTGGTGTGACCACCATTTGCCTCACGCAGTGCAACACATCTCCTTCGTGCTCTGCTATGATTAGAAGGCCAGGGTGAAGAAGTGAGTTTTTAGTTTTGATTTAAAAACCCCTAGGGTCTGGGCCGACCTCACATGGAGGGGCAGAGTGTTCCAGAGCCTAGGGCCAGCCGCCGCGAAGGCTCGGTGCCCTCTGGTTTTTAGCCTGGTTTTAGGCACTACCAGTAGCAGCTGGTCAGCAGACCTTAACGCTCTGGCTGGGGTGTAGCGCTGGAGGAGTTCAGCTATATAGGCCGGAGCCAACCCATTTAGTGCTTTAAAAACAAATAAAAGGATTTTAAAATCAATTCGGAACCGAATTGGAAGCCAGTGCAATGAGGCCAGAATTGGGGTGATGTGGTCACGCTTTTTGTGGCCAGTGAGGAGACGTGCCGCTGCGTTCTGCACTAGCTGCAGGCGTTTAATTGAGGCCTGGTCCATACCCACGTATAGAGCGTTGCAATAATCGAGTCTCGAGGTCAGAAAGGCATTGATAACTCTCTCCAGGTCTTTGAAAGATACAAAAGACTTGGTTTTGGCCAATACTCCTAATTTAAAAAAGCAGGATTTCACTACGCTGCTGACCTGCTTGTCGAATTTAAAAGTGTTAGTAAAAGTCACTCCAAGATTCATGACCGAGGGGAGGATGTTTGTTTTAAGAGGACCCAGAATGTCAACAGAAGAGGCTGGAGGTTGGGGTCCAAAAAAGATGACCTCAGTCTTGCTCTCGTTGAGGTTAAGAACATTTCTGCTCAGCCAGGACTTCATTTCTGTCAGGCAATCCATCAACTGCTGTAGTGAGTGTTTGTCATTTCCTTTGAGAGGCAGATAAATCTGAACATCGTCAGCGTAGCAGTGGAAGGGAATGTTACGTTTTCTGAGGATTGAACCTAGGGGCAGTATATACAATAAAAAGAGGATGGGGCCCAGGATAAAGCCTTGGGGAACCCCACAAGTAAGAGGGGCCTTTGCAGAGGAGAAGGCACCTAGCTGCACTGAAAAACTGTGGTCTGTCAGGTAGGACCTGAACCATGCAAGGGCAGAGCCTGTGATGCCAGCGGACTGTTCAAGCCGTGACAACAGGATGCTATGGTCCACAGTGTCGAAGGCAGCTGTTGGGTCTAATGGCACCAGGACAGCTGGGCTACCTGAGTCGGCGGCTAGGAGCAGATCGTTAAAAACTCTTAAAAGGGCTGTTTCAGTGCTGTGCATTGGTTTGAAGCCAGACTGAAACTTTTCATGGATTCCATGTGAGATTAAAAAAGACTGCAGATGGGCGTAGACTACTCGCTCCAGGGCTTTGGATAGAAAAAAGGTAGCTGGGCGATGGGCCTAAAATTTGCGAGAATGGAGGGGTCGAGATTTTTCTTTTTTTAGCAGTGGCTTGACCACAGCATGTTTGAAGGCAGCTGGGACGCAACCTGAGCTAAGAGAGGTGTTTATGACTAATAAAATACTTGCTCCAACTGAATCAAAAACATCTCTGAGAAGGCGAGAGGGAATGCTGTCTGAGGTGCAGTCTGTCGGCCGCAGGTGCTTGACAACATCCGAGAGAGAAGTGAGGGATACAGGCTCAAAGTGGTTGAGGACAGCAGGGCACAGAAAAGGAGCAGAATCTGGGGTAGCACTAGTGTGGGCTAGCCTAAGAGCAGATACTTTGATCACAGAGAGTAGTCGATGGCACAACCAAAGAAGCATCACAGGGATTTATGATCGAGTTGAGGACATTAAAAAGAACCTGAGGTTTCTGGCTGTTTTTAGAGATTAACAGAAAAATGTGCTCTGGTAGTCGGAAAGACAAGCACGAAGGATTTCTAGGGAGACATGGAGTTTATCCTTTTTCCATTTTCTCTCTGCACGCCTGCAAGCGCGTCTGAGAGGATATTGGCAGGAACTGGAACACGCTGTCGTATACGCCGATCCAGAGCATCCCAAACATGCTCAATGGGTAACATGTCCGGTGAGTATGCTGGCCATGCAAGAACTGGGATGTTTTCAGCCTCCAGGAATTGTGTACAGATCCTTGCAACATGGGGCCATGCATTATCACGCTGCAACATGAGGTGATGGTCGTGGATGAATGGCACAACAATGGGCCTCAGGATCTCGTCACGGTATCTCTGTGCATTCACAATGCCATCAATAAAATGCACCTGTGTTCGTCGTCCATAACATACGCCTGCCCATACCATAACCCCACCACCACCATGGGCCACTCGATTCACAACATTGACATCAGAAAACCGCTCACCCACACGACGCCACACACGCTGTCTGCCATCTGCCCTGAACAGTGACAACCGGGATTCATCCGTGAAGAGAACACCTCTCCAACGTGCCAGACGCCATGTGAGCATTTGCCCACTCAAGTCGGTTACGACGACGAACTGGAGTCAGGTCGAGACCCCGATGAGGACGACGAGCATGCAGATGAGCTTCCCTGAGACGGTTTCTGACAGTTTGTGCAGAAATTCTTTGGTTATGCAAACCCATTGTTGCAGCAGCTGTCCGAGTGGCTGGTCTCAGATGATCTTGGAGGTGAACATGCTGGATGTGGAGGTCCTGGGCTGGTGTGGTTACACGTGGTCTGCGGTTGTGAGGCCGGTTGGATGTACTGCCAAATTCTCTGAAACGCCTTTGGAGACGGCTTATGGTAGAGAAATGAACATTCAATTCACGGGCAACAGCTCTGGTGGACATTCCTGCTGTGAGCATGCCAATTGCACGCTCCCTTAAAACTTGCGACATCTGTGGCATTGAGCGGTGTGATTAAACTGCACATTTTAGAGTGGCCTTTTATTATGGCCAGCCTAAAGCACACCTGTGCAATAATCATGCTGTCTAATCAGCATCTTGATATGCCACACCTGTGAGGTGGGATGGTTTATCTCGGCAAAGGAGAAGTGCTCACTATCACAGATTTTTTTCAGATTTGTGAACAATATTTGAGAGAAATGGTTATTTTGTGTTTATAGAAAATGTTTTAGATCTTTGAGTTCATCTCATGAAAAATGGAAGCAAAAACAAAAGTGTTGCATTTGTGTTCAGTGTAATTCTACTGTGGTGCAATTTAACCAATAGAAACTAACAAATACTAATAAAATGGTGAGGAATAGTTTCTGATGTACTGAAATAAGACCGTCTTTTAAGGGATATATTCTGGCAAGAAGGTTAAAAACAACACAGGCCGTCTGCAGAGGATTTTATAGAAACATTTTGGACTAGAATTTTAAGAAAACTATATTTTAATTTAAATCCGCCCTGGTTTCCTCAATTAAAAGCCAATTGGGTTTTTCCGTTGGATTATTGCAGAAAATAATCATGTTAAACAAACGTTTAAGATACTTACACATTTTGTTCATCAGAATTATCTCCACATATTAAAACCACTTATGATTTGTGAAGTAAAAGTTGGGCTATAAGGAACTCCAGCACGGTCACATGACTTCACGTCACCACCGCTAAGCTAAAGGCGGCTAATGTTCCAAGTCACAAAAAACAAAGGTAATTCTTTTGAGGAGCTGAAAGTCCTGCTACACTTTAGAGGCTTCATTAAGACTGTACAACTGAATGATACTCTATGAGCTACTTTAGGGTTAAACTGTCCCGTACTGCAGAGATGAAATCAGGTTAAACCAGTTTACAGAGGGCTGATGAGTGGTTGGTGTTTGTGGAAGGAGACTCACCTGTGTGTTGCAGGTGAACAGAGATACTAACCAGGAAACACTTTTTTTTTATTCTTCCTCACTGCAGAGAGACAGACGGACTGAGAGTCAGACGATCAGACGGTGACTGACTGAACTTCCTGTCTGCTGTGTTTCAGCTTCACTCTGAGACAACATGGCTTCCAGGTTAGAGGAAGATCTCTGCTGTCCGGTCTGTCAGGACGTCTTTAGAGATCCTGTTGTTCTGTCCTGCTGCCACAGCTTCTGTAAAGCCTGTCTGCAGACCTGGTGGACGGGGAAAGAAGTAAAGGAGTGTCCAGTTTGTAAGACAAGATCATTGATGGATCATCCTCCCTGTAACCTGGTGTTGAAAAACCTGAGTGAGACCTTCTTACTGGAGAGAGGTCAGAGGCCTCCAGAGGCTCTCTGCAGTCTGCACTCTGAGAGACTCAGACTCTTCTGTCTGGACCATCAGCAGCCAGTGTGTCTCGTCTGCAGAGATTCAGAGAAACACACCAACCACAGATTCAGACCCATGGATGAAGCTGCTCAGGATCTCCGAGAGGAGCTCCAGGAAGCTCTGCAGCCCTTTCAGGAGAAACTGAAGCTCTTTGAAGAAGTTAAAGTGGAGTTTGATCAAACAGCAAGACACCTGAAGGTCCAGACTCAACGCACAGAGACACAGATTAAGGAGCAGTTCAAGAAGCTTCACCAGTTTCTAGAAGAGGAAGAGGAGGCCAGGCTGGCTGCACTGAGGGAGGAAGAGGAGCAGAAGAGGAGGAAGATGGAGGCTGTGAGCAGAGAGATAGCAGCTCTTTCACACACAGTCAGAGCCACAGAGGAGGAGCTGAGAGCTGAAGACGTCTCCTTCCTGCTCAACTACAAGGCTGCAGTGGAGAGGCTGCAGCGCCCCCTGCTGGAGGATCCACAGCTGCCCTCAGGAGCTCTGATAGACCAGGCCAAACACCTGGGCAACCTCAGCTTCAACATCTGGAGCAAGATGAAGGACATGGTGTCCTACTCTCCTCTCATCCTGGACCCAAACACTGCTAGTCTATCACTCATCCTGTCTGAAGATCTGACCAGAGTGAGAGTAAGAGGAGAGGAACAGGAACTTCCTGATAATCCAGAGAGGTTTGATTATGAATGGTCTGTCCTGGGCTCTGAGGGCTTTGACTCAGGGACTCACAGCTGGGATGTCCAGGTTACAGACGGTACATTCTGGTCACTGGGTGTGTTAGCAGAGTCTGTCCAGAGGAAGGGACGCATACGGTCTGGATTATGGAGAATAAGTTTATATGGAGGTGAATACTCAGCATGGTCACCATCAGGTCCAGAAACTCCTCTCCGCCTGAAGAAGGAGCTCCAGAGGGTCAGAGTGGATCTGGACTGGAACAGAGGAAAGTTGTCGTTCTCTGATCCTGACACTAACACACACATACACACCTTCACACACACTTTCACTGAGAGAATGTTCCCATACATTAACACTGTGGAGGAAGTGAAGATATTACCACTGAAGGTGTGTGTGAGACAGTGGATCAGAGCAGGTAGAGATAGAGAGGATCATTAACTCCATATTTCTTATCTCTTAAAGGGAAAATAAACTGCATGTAACCTCTGCACCTCCTGCTGTCTCATTATAACAAACATGTGTGTATCTTTGTCATATTTCCGTTTATCAGAATCAGATTGTTTCAGTCCCACAGGGGGCGGAAATGGTGTGTGGGTAACAATGCACATTCCTTTATTCTATATTTACATTGAATATCATGTTTTACAATTGTGCAAATAAACTTTTCTGAAGCGTTTTTGTTAGTTTAACTTTTATTGGTTCAAGCTAATTTTTCTTTGTACAAATGATATGCTTTGAAAACGTGATCCAGAATCAGATGTTTCCATCAAGCCGCTTTAATGACATCTCTAACTCGTTATCTGTTCATTGACTTGTTGTGATGACTTGTTTGGCTTCTGTTGATGTTGTGAGACTCGTGTTTAACCAATATAAAATGAAAAGCTTTCTACATATTGTGATGGGAATTCTTGAAATAAACTAGTCAAGAGTTGTCCTGAGTCTTTAATCATGTTTTTCAAAAGAGGCGCACAGCATACCGAGAGCAATGTCTCCACAGCGGAGTGCAACTACTCAGACTGAAGAGAGGGCTTTCATCCAGTTACAATGGATACGCTTATTCATGAGATAACTGACCCTATCAAAGTGCAATAGAGCCATGATCACTGGTCACCCCCTGTGTGGTCACATGACTGATCATTTAGTGATGAGACACACAATGTTATTATTTATGTTATATATGTAACGTCATAGTATTCAATTCTCTGATAATCATAATTCCATTAGAATATAAAATAGACCTTGACAACAGTCTAACAAAACCAAACAAAGATGCAAAACTCAAATAAAAGAATAAACAACTTCTTTCTTTAACGTTGCATTATATAACTTTAACGGTTATACTCTCTGTGGTGTCTGTCTCTTAAAAGGCAGGCGCCGTGGGAACGTAGTCTTTAAAGTCTCTCGACTACAGAACCCCCCTTTAGGGGTGACAGTATTTTCCCTTTTTCTACTAAAACAAGAGCCTGGCTGTAGCATTAGTCACTTCATAAAGTTGTGGCATCCCAGTGTAAATCACTTTTGTATTAATTAACAAAAGGAATACGTAAATTCAATTTCAAAGGAGCTTTATTGGCATCACCATATCAAACAACTTCTTCTGAATCAAGATGAAATAAGATTTTGAGAAATAAATAAAAACTCAGTCATGCAATAAAAGAATGGGACAACGTGATACATCAACAAAAGAAAAACAAATAAACAACCATAATAATTAAAAAAATAGTTGTTGCAGCCCAGTGTAAATCACTTTTGTATTAAGTAACCCAAATAATAGAAAAACAGAAAAAGAAATACCAGTGTTTCTGAACGCAGCACACCGAACGAGATTTGATCACGTGAACACACAGGTTCCACGAGATTTGAAGGAGGAGGAGCACAGGGTTTATTTGACACCACACACAGCCGGAGCAGGAGCCCTGCACGCGGCATGGAGGAGGACAGCAAGACCCCCGTAGAACAAGCAGCAGCCTCGGACTCTCAGGTGAGTGTCCAACGCTTCATCCGGGGACAAAGAACTTTAAAACTAAACTAAAAACACGAGGAGAGTAAACAGGAAATACGAGAGGCGTTTTATTTCGAAAGTCAAATAAGCGTTCCTCTGTATGCTTCGGGTCTACTGGACCGCGGTGAAGTTAGTTTTAGGTTTGATATTCGACAGTCATTCGCGGACCCGCCAGCAGCGTCAGTTTCCCCTGCTGCTGGCTGTATTGCGACAGGGAGATCTTCTTCGCGAAAAGAGGCTTTCACTTAGGGACCATCAACAAATGACTTGTACAATTACACAAGAAAAATGTTCTTTTTTAAGGGTGTGTTCACACCTAATAGTCCGCTCTCTGGTGCGCACCAGACCACAGTTTGTTACATTGTTTCATTTTTCAGAAGGTTCGGTTTGCGTTCACATGGGCAAAAGTCAAACAGACTATAAACTTTAAACACAAGTCATGTGCTCGGAAATGCTGTTCAACCATTGGTCAGACATTAAGGGGGTACAAACGCAAATCCCGGCAATTTCTAGCGGAGCCTCCGCCATGGAGCATCGGCACTTTCGGCAGGTTATTCTCATGCTGCTTTTAGTCTGGAGATCAACAGACACTAGCGGCCCGCGCATATGATTTATAATCAGACCACGTCCGTTAAAAAACATTATTTCATGGCATTGTTGAATACTCGATTCTGATTGGTCAATTCAAAACACGTGACACGTTTTTAATCCAGAACAGACAGACCGTTGTTAAGGACGCTCACATCTGCACAACGAAGTCCGTTCGATTTAACTGTATACAGTTTGGCTGAAACTGACAAGACAAGAGCGACAAGAAAACAGCGGAGAAGTAACGGGCAGAAACCCTCCTTTTTACGCAGCAGTCCAGACATAGGTCAGACGGCGACACATATTCAGTTGCCAGATCCTTTGGCATTAGGGCAGGGATATCTAGATACTTTCCAAGGTTTGACATCATGAATTGTGCTACTTTTAAAGCAAGCAACGATGTTTTCAAATCTGTAATCAAAAAGCTCCTCAAAAACGCTATTGAAGCAGTTCCTGCCGTTGCTACTCAAACAGTAACAACGGACTATTTTTCTTAGCGGATGCATGTCAATTTAAATCAATACATACAACTATTTTTTAAATCAATACAATCATTTTCTAAATCCACAAAAGCATTTCAATTAATATTGGGAGTCATGTCGTTACTTTGTTGAGAATGTGGCCGTGTAATAAGCGGGATAATGTGCAGCAGCGCGGTCATTATGGGGAATCCGACAGGATCTAGATCCCTCCGCTTCGCGTCGGGCTCCTGATCAGCCTGTCGGTGTTCTTTTCCCCATAATGACCGCGCTGCTGCACATTATCCATGAGAGACGTTCTGCAGAGGAGGGGCATTTCACCGAGGACAGGTGTTCTTACTTTTATGTAGCTGACGGAGAATTTTTACTTTACACGACACTGTTCAACACTTAATTCTGCTTTACTCTTTAACTAAACAACCGCGGATGTCTTGAAAGACTCTTTCGCTAAAGATTTTTGAAGATATCCGCGTTCTTGTGACGAAATGTTTTTGTTCCTATGTTTTGGTGCGGACTGCGTTCACACCAGCAATGAACCGCTCCAGAGTTCGCAAGCAAGCGCTCCGAGACCACCTATTTTAGCGGACCAGAGTCCGGTTGTTTAGTTCACTTAAGAGGTCTCGGACTGCGTTCACACCGACCCAAATGAACCGCACCAAGCGGCTAAACGCACCAGGGTTCGATTCAACCGGACTATACAAGGCAGGTGTGAACGCACCCTAAGAGTATTTTCTCGATTTTTAAATGTTTTCTTAAATTACCTTTTTTAATGTATTTCTTCTAACATGGCACCCCATTTGTTACATATCAAAATGTTCAGGGCAATCTCTGGTCTTGCTATATATACATATTACTCACCTTAGAGCACTGTTTGATGAGATAAGTAGCTCAAAAGCTTAAAATTTGACATCCGATTTTCGGAATATCTTCAAAACTCTTGTGAAAACACAAATTTACTCATGTGATCGAATTGTTTTGGTCTTTTAGATTTGGTTACCAAAGTTCTAGGATCACAAAAGTAGTAAAATATTTGAATTACACTGTATATAAATGTGTTATTCATGTCTAAAATGAAAACAAATTATTTAGAATTTTGAGTAAAATAGGTGTTTATCACTCTACTTTCACCACAGCAGGGACTGAGATACATTAGGACTGAATAATGACTTCATATTACATACCAAGGTTCATGTGATGTGTACAAATACAAATTGAGCATTCAACCTTTTTTTTTTCAACCAACAATTTATTATAAATATGTTTTTTTCAACCAACTATTTATATAAATATAAGAAACTGAAAAATCTAACTATTTACAATATTGAACATCAGAACTTTCAACCAACTATTCATTATAAATGTCAAGACAGTGTCATGGTCTTTGTCTGTCTTCCAAGACAGTGGGTCTGGCTGCTGTGTAGGTGGGCGTGATGGTGCATGGGCTGCTGTGTAGGTGGGGTGTACAAGTGCTATACGAGACCTCCACGAGACCTCCTTGCTGCATGGGTTGAAGGTGATGGCTGTGGTGGAGCCTTTGTGCTGAGGTGTATCTTGACCTGGTGGCAGCCGCAGATGGAGGTGGAGGCAGCTGTAGTGATGCTGGTCTGCTGGTCCTTGGTGGTGATGGCTCTGGTGAAGGCCCTTGAGCCACAGTAGATCTTGACCTGGGGGCCGGCACAGATGGATGTTGTGGCTGCTGGATAAACGCCGCCTGTGGGCCACTAGGCCCAGGCAGCTGTGAAACATCTCTGTAAAACAAATTAAAATGTAGGACAATAATTACAACTAATTTCATTGAAATAAAGTTCGAGTAAAATGTTGCTCAACCACAAATAACAATGCACACATAAAAATAAAGTTTGGGAGGTTGGAGAAGGAGTCTCTCTCGATCTCTCACACACACACACACACACACACACACACACACACACACACACACACACACACACACACACACACACACACACACACACACACACACACACACACACACACACACACACACACACACACACAGGTATTTCCAGTTACTTTACATTCAGTATAAAATCACAGACACACATATACATAAGCTACATCTGATTACAAAGTCTCATCTGTACAGGATAATAACAGGCACACATATAAATAAATCGATGACAAAGTCTCATCTGTACAGAACAGTATGATAAAATAATCGATGGCAAAAACATGTCACTGTAAATGTCTCTGTTGTGGGACGAATAAATGATTAATTTAATCATCTACACATGTAATCTCACTTTTACACACCAAAATAACGTTAACACAGAGTAAACGTTTGCTAATGGTGTCTATTTTGTCCCAATAAAAAGTTCATGACTCTCGATAAAAAATATATATCAATAAACCTATTGTTCATTTTCGCGGTATTCCCCACACATTGCCAGTACACTATTACTGTAATATTTACACCTACCCATGTCCAAATGGATCCTTGTTGTTGTCTTTGTATTCTTCTTCTTCAGAAGAGTTGAAAACTTCAGGTTCTGAGGCTCTATCTTCACTGCTGCTAGCGGAAAAAATCTCTAGCGAAGTCGGCAACTGTAATATTTTTTTTTAGCCATTTTCTCTGTCTCTCTCGCTCTCTCTTCATAGACGTAAACTGATGGGAGACACGTGGTTTATGTTTTTTTTACTTGGTGGGTAGGTCCTTAGTGATTTCTCGATGTCCATTGGTCATTTCAGACCATGATGGCTGCCGGCCGAGATTTCCTTGACGGACACGTGAATCCACCAATCCCACACAGTGTAAAGTCAAGCTGCTTTGAGCGGCCATATTGGCTGCTGTGCCCTGGTTACAGTCTCACAGGAGATACCACTGGAAAGCTACTCTTCCAGTGATTCCGCGGATATCTGAATCATATTTCTACTCCTTATAATTAAAAATATATGATTAATTACGTAAAATTATGCGCACCTGGACGCGCCGGCGCGTCCACCGACTCCAGAGGGTTAATAAATCGACACAACTGGTGGTTCACGACCAAAAAGTGGGTAGCGGACCCGTTCCGTGGGTCATAGATGTGTGAGTGAAGAACAAATATATTGGTTTTTTTGGGAAAAAGTCAAACTTTTATTTTGAAGGCACGATTTTCCAACTGTGCATTCACTAGGCGTTGGACTGGAAGTACCAGAGACCATAAACGGTTTTGAAAACTTCTGTCACGTAGTTTCATCTTCTCAATAAAACATCTTTGCTGATTTGTTTGAGTCTTCTGGCCAATCAAGATTGTTGCTGGAAGTCCCCACGGAAAATAACTTTGATGTAGAACTACTCTTTATACATCCATGGGTACAACTTCAGATAGAAATGAACACATAATGAAATATGACTCCCGGTCTGATGATTGACAGGTCACAGAACAATGGGGGCTATCTACCCTTACCCACAATTTAAAGTAATTCACACAGACTATCTCCTCTTTGCTCCTCTCTCTGTGAGGAGCAACAAGCTGAACAAAGTGAAAAACAAACAATGGCATAACATATTATTAATATGTCGGGTAGTAATAGATTTATTTATTTTCTTCTCAGAGTGTACCATAATGCTTAGTTTATATGTTAGTATTTCTAAAAAGCTCATTTTAATTAATATTGTATGCTGAAAAGCGTATAATTAATGCACGATTTTTTTGTTGAATAGATTTGAGTGGTTAAAAATGTTGGGTCGCGACCTTTTGACAAAGGAAAAAGTGGGTCCTGAGGCCTGACCAGTTGAGAACCACTGCTCTAGAGCATACATGTATTGAACACACCTCTTTTTATTGCATTTTAATACTTTTTAAATAAGTTTTATTAATATTTTGATGGAACCATTTGCATATTTCTTCAATAACTGCTAGGTCATGTGACCTAATCACTCAAACTCAATGCTGGATCAAAGAACTACACTGGCTGCATAGGACACACCTCTTTCTATGGCATTTTAAAACTTTACATATTTTTATATTAATATTTTGATGGGAAATGAGCATATGGGTTGAAAAGATGATGTTGATGCACAACTCTGCATCTTGCACAGTTGATACCAGTTAAAAAGTAAGAGATAACTAAACTGAATTAATTATCAGTGGATAACTAAATCAGTAGGGATAAAGATCCACTGATAACTAGTGGATCTAGTTATTAGCTTTTATTTATTATTAGCTGTTGAGTTCGAAAGACTTCAAACTCTAAATTTCGAAGAACTTGATACAGTTGAAAAGATGCACAACACTCCTATGGGTTGTGCAGCACGTGGCTGGTCTGAATTGTGAGCATGATTTATTTAAACTTGAATGTGAAAACTTCTTTTAGAAAATAATCACAGTAATAATTGTGCATTGTGAGCACGTGCCTGTGTACATTTGAAGTTAAGATAAGGTAAACATTTTACTTTATATAATATTTATAACAATGCATCAAATACTGAGGTGGGAGAAGTACTCAGATCTGGTACTTGAGTAAAAGTAGAAATACTCAGATCTTGTACTTGAGTAAAAGTAGAAGTACTCAGATCTTGTACTTGAGTAAAAGTAGAAGTACCAGAGTGTAGGAATACTCTGTTACAGTAAAAATCCTGAAATCAAAATGTTCCTCAAGTAAAAGTAGAAAAGTATTATCATCAAAATATAGTGAAAGACAGTGAAAGTAGTCGTTGTGCAGATTGGTCCATTTCAGAATAATATATATGATATGTTTTATAATGATTGATCATGAAAGTGTTCTCAAAGCTGGTGAAGGTGCAGCTAGTCTGAAGTACTTTCTAGACTGCAGAGTAGCTGGTGGATTTACTCCAGGTGGAACTAAAGTCTGATTTAACACTTGATTAGATTTCACATCATTCATCCAGATCTGTAGAGTAACTAAAGGTATTAAATACATGTAGTGGAGTAGGGGTGTTGAAAATAATCGTTTCTACGATGCATTGCGATGCGGACCTGGACGATTCGGTATCGATGCAGTGACGGAAGATAATCGATTATAGCGTAGTAACGTTGCTTCCTGATTTTCCGGCGGCGGCTTTACTATAACGTTTTTTTTTCTGTCACTTTAATTTCAAATCGGTCGGTGACGTAGAGATCAGGGAACAGACGTGACAGCGGCACAGCAACACCAAACACGGAGCAGTCTGCTTTATCCACCAACACAAGAACACCAGTCCAGAACCAACAGCAGAAGGACCCGCTCTGGATCAGTCCGTGTCGCCGCGGCTCAGAGACACAGGGATTTATGTTTTTCAAAAATAATCGCGTAACAATCATGTCAGGTGTTTGGTGGATTTAATTAAGTCTTGTATTGCAGAGTATGAATGTCCTCTAGCAATTTTCAGACGATACGTTTGTGAAGGCAGGAGGAAAAAAGCTTCCGTGATCACCGTTTCCTCTCCGTTCCTCCAAACCCCGCCCCCTCCCTGAAAATAATGAGTGACAGGCTGATAGTGACCCGATAGAAACTTTATTATTCACTTAATCACTGAGATATAATGAAGCTAACTTAATCTCATACATTCATGGGATTTATGTAACAGTAAGACAGAGAATGTAAGTGTGCACCCACATGCAGTATTTTTGTTTATATGCTATTGTAAATACTCCTGTGGTCTGCTGTGTTCAAATTCAGTGTCCTTTTTTTAACAGAAGACTGTTGCTAGAAGCTGCAGCTAAACTGCAGAAGCATTATTTTTTTGTTTTTGAGGATGGAACAACTTCACACACGGAGGCTAGACCTATACAATTCATTTATTTTGGTTTATAAATGTATGTCAAGACATTTATGTTATTGATTTCTGAAGCACTTTCTAAATAATAAAAAGAGAGTTCATATGTATTTACTGCATGTATGCATTGATGACAAATAAGCCATGTGCAGTAATATAGAAAATTGAGGATGCAACGCATTGGTATGAATCGTGATGCATCGTGATATCGAATTGAATCTAATCGTTGACAGGATAATCGTAATCGAATCGTGAGACCAGTAAAGATGCACAGCCCTATAGTGGAGTAGAAGTACACCATTCACCTCTGAACTCTAGTGGAGTGCAAGTATAGAGTAGCAAATAACTGAAATACTCAAGTGAAGTAGAAGTACCATAAACTTGTACCTGAGTACATTCATCCATCAATCTTCTCCCGCTTATCCGTGGTCGGGTCTCGGGGGTAGCAGTTCCAGCAGAGAGCCCCAAACTTTTTTTCCCTGGCGACATCAACCAGCTCTGACTGGGGGATCCCAAGGCGCTCCCAGGCCAGCGAAGAGATATAATCCCTCCACCTGGTCCTAGGTCTACCCCTTGGTCTCTTCCCAGCTGGACGTGCCTGGAACACCTCCCTAGGGAGGCGCCCAGGTGGCATCCTAACTAGGTGCCCGAACCACCTCAACTGGCTCCTTTCGACGTGAAGGAGGAGCGGCTCAACTCCGAGTCCCTCCCGGATGACCGAACTTCGATCAGAATTATCTCCACATATTAAAACCACGTTATGATTTCTGATGTAAAAGTTGGGCTATAAAGGAACTACAGCACGGTCACATGACTTCACGTCACCACCGCTAAGCTAAAGGTGGCTAATGTTGGGCTATAAAGGAACTACAGCACAGTCACATGACTTCATGTCACTACCGCTAAGCTAAAGGTGGCTAATGTTGGGCTAAAAAGGAACTACAGCACGGTTCGCTTATGCAAATATTGATAGTCGCTGGTACTACAACACTTTTATAGCGCTTATTTGAATCATTAGGTTTTAAAAGTTATCAAATGTTTTTAGAGCTGAATCCATGTATCTTCTCTCCATTAATTCTACAGGGTGGGAGATCGGGGGCGGGGCTTACGGGGAAACTCAACTGCGCATGCTCTCGAGAGCAAGGCATGATGGGTAATTTGTGACGATTTGCTCTCGAGAACGTCAGGCCATTTTGGCTTACTGCACCAATGAGCAACTCTCATAGGATCGAATGAGCTGTTTCCAGTTCTTATTATACATCCATACTTATATTACACTGACATTCTCTAAATGTTATTTCTGGCACCTAACTGAGTCTCTCTCTGTCTGTTTTCTTTAGAAACCGAGAACAAGAGAGGGTCCCCGAAGTCACAGCTGTCAGCACTGTGACAAGTCCTTTGCAACGTCTGGATATCTATTGATTCACCAGAGAGTTCATAGCGGAGAGAAACCCTACAGCTGTGACCAATGTGGGAAAGCTTTCAAACAGAAGTGTCACCTCAACAGACATAACATATCCCACACTGGAGAGAAACCACACATCTGTGGCCAATGTGGGAAAGCTTTTTCATTAGCTGATGATTTAAGAGCCCATTATGGTATTCATACTGGAGAGAAACCATATAGCTGCGACCAATGTGGGGCGGCTTTCTCCAAAAAATCTCATTTGAAAACTCACAATTACATTCACACTGGAGAGAAACCATTCAGCTGTGACCAATGTGAGAAATCTTTCACCACCAGTAGTGACCTGAAGAAACACAGACGTATTCATTCTGGAGAGAAACCATACAGCTGCAACCAATGTGAAAAATCTTTCCCAAGGCTATGTGCACTAAATCGTCACCAGCGTACTCACACTGGAGAGAAACCGTACTGGTGTGACCTTTGTGGGAAGACCTTTGCTCGGGCCTACATCCTACAGGTCCACCGACGCCTTCACACCGGAGAGAAACCCTACTGGTGTGAGCAGTGTGAGAAAACCTTTATTACGAGTGGTGCGCTGAGTGCCCACCAACGCATTCACACTGAGTCCATCTAAATAGCTTGTTGTTATGTTAATGTGCTGCTATTAAAGGTATTATTATTATTACAATGTTTTCCATCAATATATTATTGGTCTCACATATATACAGAACATGTCTCTGGAGTGTTTGTCTGAAATACCAAACAGATCATTGCAGCATCCCATAATCCCCTCTGTTTCAAAAGTGATGATTCTCTGTCCGTTACTTTAGATGAAAATAAGGAGCCACTCCCCACGCCCCTCTGAGAGATATTTGGTTAAAAATAACTCAATGGTACTCTAGGAGGAGATTCAGGGGGGCGTGGGAGGGGTTACCTTGGTTGGTGATTGGCTAATGGTTACTCAAGCGGCCAAAATCTGATCAACTGATTCTCAGACAGGTTTTTATATAAATGGATCTGGACAAAAAGAGAGAGAATCTTTGTTCCTGAAACTTTCAGAGTCTCTTTCCACAGAGGGGACACATGTTGATGTAGAAGATACATGGAGAAGATGATTATGCACAATAGGTCCCCTTTAAGTCATGTGGTTACTACTGAGAACATCAAAGTGCTACCTTTGAAAGCAAAGAGATGCATTTAAAGATGGTGCCCGCTGAAGTGAAGACGTGTCAGATTTTTTCTTCATCAATTAACAGAGAGTAAACGTAAAAAGCGTGAAAACCGAGGGGAGAAATTGAGTCCTTGTCAAAACTGAAATCAAAGTTTGACATATTTTTTATTTACTTTGAGACACGTCATGTCAGTGAGGAAATAAACATGAATAGAATGAGGAAAATAAGCAACTTGTTTTCAGTCTGAAGAATCCTCTGTTCTTGTGGAACTAATTTAATCAGAAAGTTTGTTTATTATTTGACAGCTTTGTAACATCTGTTTGCTCTTTTCTCATTACATGTGATTGTTGCTTCTTTAATAATCTGAGTGATATCATTATTAATATTAATGCACAACTCTATTGTAATCAGAGGTTGCGCTAGCATTTTTGACGGGCAGGATCGTAACATTTCCGTCAAAATCCATTATTACCCGTCGGTCGGCCTGTACACAACTCTGCCGTGGGGGGGGGGGAGCACGCTCGTGAACTGTCAACAGGGGACTGTTAGCGCCGTGTAATGCATGTCCACTGCACCTCGCGGGAGCGTGCACAGCGTAAAGCAAATACTCCCAGACATTTCAATTAACGGTATAATTTCCTTTTGGGCGGGCATGCATAACACGGCATAACACCGGAGCCTCGCTGCGGGGAAACTGTGGCGCTGTTCTGAGTTTGTTCTAATCCGTCAAAATGACGGACAACTTTCAGATTTTTCCGTCATTGTTAAAAAAATCCGTCATAGACGAAAAATATTCGGTTAACGCAAACTCTGATTGTAACATACATGTTTTTATATATTCATGTAGTGCACACATTACTTTATCTTCTCCATTACATATTTTACCTTACTATATATTATTATTTTGTATTAAACATCTTAGCTGAATACTAAATTCTGATTGGTCAAATTAGAAGTTTAAGAGGTTGTTAAGACTCGATAACACACCGCTGCCAAGAAATCAGTATTTTAGATTGAGATTAAATCCTTTAGAGTTTATAAATGTGTGCATTTGATAATCCACGCTAAACAGCAATGGGTCGTCCTCTCTGTTGTGGCTTCTCCTGGGACATTTGTAGAAATGCGTGTGTGCACCACGACAACAGAGCCTCATTCACTTTACATTGTTTGTTTTTGGTGCCGACATGTAAATGTAGCAGAATGCGTGACTCCACCACGCAATGCGGTGTTAAGGAGTCGTGGTGGAGTCACGCATTCTGGTGAGATCAGGTTGATTCAGACTGCTGCAATAAGTACATTAATTAACTGTCTCGTCGATGTTTGTCTAAATGAATATGATACTATTAACAATCATATTATTCCTATCGGCTGTCAATCACTGTTATGATTCACATATTCAGTGTTATTATTAAATAAACTATATTTTTTGGAGGAGTTAATGATGAATGTTCCACAAGATGCTTGCTCACCCTCCTTCACATTTGAAAGACAAGTAATTACTATCATATATCAACAGAATCAAAGGAACAGTTCAGTGCCCCACAACTTCATTGCAAACACTTGACTTTACATCAGAAAGAACAAACATTAAAGAAGTGAGTAACTGCATCAGTTAGGGTTAAAAAACGTATATCCAGCTAAAATATATACATCGCTGCAGTTATGATCCAGTGGAAAGTCCTTACCTACTGGCCTAGTTAAATCAAAGTGGTTACCTTTTTTTGGCTGGGCAGTGAAGTTGTACGTCTTATTTGACTTTCTCAGGACTTAAAACTGTTTTTTGGGGGCAGACCCCCACAAAGATTTTTTTTTTTTTACATGTATGGTCATCGTCTTAACAGTTTATTATGCTCATCGAGTCATCCGTGAGCAGAGCATCAAGTTGGCATGCCTATAACAGCTGAATGCGGCGATTACCATCTTGTACCAACTTATTAAGATTTAAAGCTGGTGCGTTTTGATTCAATGCTGAGTACAGCCTGAATAACATATCGAGGATTAAAAAACTAATGTCACAACAGGACTTAGAAAAGCTTGTCCATGCTTTTATCATTAGTAGACTTGACTACTGCAATAGTGTATTCACAGGGCTGACAAAACAATCCATCAGAAAACTGCAGCTGATTCAGAACGCTGCTGCACGTGTCCGCAGTTCGATGTGTGTAGAGCTGTGTGTGGGGCGGACTGGCCATCTGGAGAATCACAGAACGGCCGGTCGTCAAGGGCCGTTGACGGCCGGCTCGGTTCACTGACGGCAGGCACTGCTCTTACATTTTTATGTTTTTAAACGGCATCATTGAAGTGGCGCTGACAGGCGACAGAGGTCCACCGTTTCCCCGCAGCGAGGCTCCCCCCGCATTGACAGTTCACTAGCACCCCCCCCCCCCCCCCCTCAAATTTACTGCAAGTAAACAGTCTGCAATGACATGGTTGTCTCCTCCTGTGTGCTCCACTTCCTCCTTGGCGCAGCGGTAACTTTCTCCAAAAAGAAAAGTCAGGATAACGGGTTAGTTTCTTGTGCTCACGAGATTCTTCCTCATGCCCACAAGACTTTCTTTCTTGTGCGCGCGAGAAACGAACCCGTTATCCCGACTTTTTTTTCTCTCTCTTTTTTTCCTTTTTTCCCATGTCCCTTAAGGGCAGGGGTCGGCAACAGGCAGACCGCGGTCCGGATCCAGATTCCTATACGGACCCGGACCTATAATCAATATTTCAATTTTGACGGGGCGATTATATTTTAACCGCTGCCGACAGGGGGCGAAAGAGACGAGTGAGTGATAGAGGGAGAGAAACACAGAAGAAGAGACGAGAGCGCGGCAGAGAGAAGCGGAGAGGAAAGTGAGTGAAGAGAATAATTAGTGATACAGGGAGAGAAACGGAGAGGAGAGTGAACAGGCGTGTTAGCGGCAGACAGGGAGAGACAAATAATTACACATGGTGCTCTACAAGAAGAGGAAAGTGGACGGTGAGAACAGAGCTTTTAACCCTGAGTGGACTCATTCATGTTCATCCTGCCCACTGGGAGCACAGAACCAGTGTGTCTCATTTGTTCAGAGACCGTGGTGCTCATTAAAAGTGCCAAAACGCCACTATGAGACAAAATACAAAGTGTTTGACCAAACATTCCCTCTGAGGTCACAAAAAATAAGCAGTCTCAGAGCCCGATATGATCAGTCCACCAGGATCAAAATAATTAAAACTAAATATCATTCCAGCGCAGGCTAACCGAGGCTAACCAATGAGCGCCTGCATGTGTGTGTGAGAATGGCCCTGACACAATTTCAGCCCATATTTAAACTCCTGGCAGGACAAGCTCGAGCTCAATTCTCGCACTGAATAAAACAAAGTGAGTGAGGGACTGCAATATAAATCAAATCAAGTTTTATTTATATAGCACATTTATAAATGATTTTTGGTCGAGCCAAAGTGCTGTACATATAATAAAAATAGCCTACAGTAGAGACACTTTACAGCAAATACAACAGCACAGATTGTTCAGAATATCAGTATGAGAAAAACGACACCCTCTATCCTTAGACCCTCTGTCCTCAGACCCTCTGTCCTCAGACCCTCTGTCCTTAGACCCTCTGTCCTTAGACCCTCACATCGTACAAGGAAAAACTTCCAGAGAAAACCCACAGTTTAAAGGGAACATGGGAGAAACCTCAGGGAGAGCAGCAGAGGAGGGATCCCTCTCCCAGGACGGACAGACGTGCAATAGATGCCGTGTGTAAATCGAAGAGATAATAAATGTTACAGCATATAGACCGGATGTTAGGAAATGCATGTGTCTGTAATAAGAAAATGAATCCACGAGGATGTCAGCTACAATCCTGTGGAAGCCATCAGGGAAGCAGCATGACGAGACCCAAGGCAGGACCTCACAGGTTCAGCCACGACCCGAAGTCCACGACTTAATCCAGAACTCAGGATAGAGGATCCAAGACACAGGACTACAGCAAGAGGATCAGCTTCGACTCCGGATCCCGGCGTAGATAGATAAAAAAAAAGAAAAAAGATTTGGCTGGGTTAATCGGAACAAGAGAATACACAGACACAGACAGAGAGGGAAAAGGTCATTGGATAAAGGTTATTCATGATAACCCTATAGAAAGATCTCATGAACTTCCCCACTCAATCTATCAAGTGGTTCTATTAGATATAGGATAAGAAACAGAGATAGGGAGCACAACAACCTATCTCTTCGTCAGATACACTCACCCGCTTATCTAAGCGACTCTGTACCCCGTTACCCTCTACAAGGCCATAGACCAGCAGAGGGAAAATGGGGGGTGGGTAAGGGTAAGGGTTTTTAAGAATAAACCGCAAGGGTCTAAAGGGAAAAAAGATGAAATATAAGGTACTATATTTTAAGTAATCCTATCTACTATTCATATATTCGAATAATGTATAAACTATTTTAAAAATACTTTATGAAATCCTATGTTATGTTATAAATATTAAAATAAAGAACTAAATGAATAAATAACTAAATAAATAAAGTATGCAGATGAATTTGTAATTGTTAGTAGGCTCCAGGACAATGAGTCCAGCCACGGCCCTGTCATTGAGGACTTTGTCAGGTGGTGTGAGGAGTCCTATCTACAAATGAACATAAGCAAAACCAAGGACATGATCATTGATCTTAGAAGACAACCTCGCATACATGAAGTCTTAACCATCCAGAATCAGAAAGTAGAATTTGTGCAATCATACAAATATCTCGGGACAATTATTGACTCAAAATTGAGCTCTGATCCAAACTGTGAAGCTGTGTGCAGAAGGGGGCACCAGCGTTTGTACTGTCTTAGGAAACTGTCCTGATGATCATGTTTTATCGTGCTTTTATCGAGTCAATTCTGTCTTTTTCACTAATATCATGGTTTGGTAACTTGACTTTAAAGAGCAGAAACTCTCTGAGTCAGATCGCAAAGCGGTCCAGCAGACCGATTGGTGAGCCACAGCTAAACCTGGAGACCCTGTACCTCAGGCAGTTACAGCTAAACCTGGAGACCCTGTACCTCAGGCAGTTACAGCAGTTATCCAGCTCCATATTAGACCGTGACTCCCACCCTCTGCACTCAGAATTCAAGCTTCTTCCTTCGGGCCGGAGGTTACTTGTCCCAAGGAGTAGAACGAAGCGGTATAAAAACAGTTTTATCCCAGCAGCTATTGCACAAATTAACACATCATAGGAGCGTCACACAGATGCCTATTTTTATTTATTTATTTAATTGTGAATGTCCATGTTTGTACTAGTGTTTTTCTTCTTAAAATGTTTTTTAAATATTTTTGAGATTTGGTTGAGCAGGGTGTACTTGTACTTTTACTAGTCCTTTTATTAGAGATGTGTCTGTTTGTGTTTGTTTTTAGTGTCAGGATTGAACCCTTGTCTTTTTCTCTGCAAACATAATCTACCTACGGGTACAAATAAATAACCTGAACCTGAACCTGAAGAGCACACTCCCCTCTCATGCAGGGGGGCGTGGTCAGCTGCAGCTCATTTGCATTAAAGCTACGTCACAGAATTAGCCCTTGCAAAAACAGGGCTGGAAAAGAGCAAATAGAGGGAAATGAGGCATGGCTAAAATGCATGATCTGTTTGGTATTTTGAAAAAAAAACTTCACAGACATGTTTTATATAGGTATGGCCCTACAATATATGTTTCAAATATAGCATGATAGGTCCACTTTAAGAAAAGGGCCGGATACTCCTTGGACCTCTGAGTGACAGTATATGGTAAATGGACTGTACTTATATTGCGCTCTATCCAGTCTTTAAGACCCCTCAAAGTGCTTTACTGTACATACTACATGTCGTTCACCCATTCACATCCATTCATACAGAGCAGTGTATGTTACTCTAGAAACTAACATGCATACATACTCACACACCGTTGGCCATGCCATCGGGAGCAACTCAGGGTTAAGTATCTGACATGTTGACTGCATGGGCTGGGATCGAACCCACAACCTTCTGGTTGAAAGACGACCGCACTCCCCCGCAGCCACAGTCTCTCCACTACCAGTATATCAATGTGTTTCTGTGCCTGCTTTGTTTAATTTAACGGATGTATGTGCAGTATTTGTTAAAATCATTGTAAACTGTAGATTAATCATGGCTTGTATCAGAGAACAGAACAAAAATAAATGTGTTTGTGCTGTTACAGTGCTTTGTATTGTACGTTCAGTGTTGCCGTAGTTATGCAGAACTCGTGTCTTACATGTATTGAGACGCACATTTTTACTCTGCATTGTTGTCTAAGAAAACATATGCTTGTAAGTGTTTCTATGCTCTGTTGTTTCAACATTGTTAATGAAGAGTATGTGTGAGGGTGTGGTGATTGACATTATTCACCCACGGATCTATAAGTTGGGGTATTGTTCCGCACAGACATTTTATTGAACCGGACATTTTATTGAACCGGACATCCTGTTTCCGTCGGTCTTCGCTTCCTGGGCATGAAGTTGTTTACATGTGTGTTCAGATGCTAAATACAAGTCTAGCTTGTACTTTTGATACCCCGCCTCCCGTCTCTCGGCACTACATTGGTGACCCCGACATAAGTCTCGTTGAAGGATCCGAGACTGAACCGAGCATGGCGAATAACGCCGTTTTTTTCAAACTGCCGGAGTTTTGGGAGACATCTGCGGCTGCATGGTTCGGTCAGGCGGAGGCTCAGTTCGCCCTCCGCGGAGTGACTGATGACGCAGCACGCTATTTTCACGTTGTTTTGGCGCTGGGGAGCTCCACTGCGACCCGCACGGTGGGCTTTATTACATCTCCCCCTGCCCAGGATAAATAAGCAGCGTTCAAGGCTTTCCTGCTAAAGACTTTCGAGCTGTCACGGTCGGAACGGGCCTGACGCCTGCTCACTATTCATAGCCTGGGGGACAACAAGCCTTCCGACCACATGGAGATGATGCTCAGCCTGCTGGGTACGGAATAACCTAATTGTTTGTTCATAGAACTGTTTCTTCGGCACATGCTGCCGCATGTACAGACAGCGCTCGCTAACACGGCTATTACTGAGCCCCACGCTTTAGCCGAAGAAGCTGACCGGTTCTTCCTGGCAACCCAGCGTTTTACCCCTGAGGTGCTGGCCCCGACATGCAGCGGCACCTTTCCTGGTACGGGCATGCCACCTAGCAGAAGCTCTGGGGTCGATGTCAGCAACTCCAGCCCTGGCCTCTGTTATTACCAAGCACGCTACGGGGCGAAAGCGAAGATGTGCCGTCTCCCCTGCACCTACAAGGTAACGGGAAATGCCAAGGCCTGCGCTCGGTAGTGGCCGCGAGCGTGCGCACATCCAACTGGCTCCTGTTCATCAGGGACACCCTCTCTGGTCGCAGACGCCTTTGTGACACAGGAGCCCAGCGGAGCGTCCAGCTGGCTACTGTGGAGGACGCCGGTGGGGGCCACGGCCCACCTTTAACGTCCGCTAACGACACCCCTATTCGCACCTATGGCACAAAGACAGTGGACCTATGCTTCGAGGGCCAGCGGTTTAAGTGGGATTTCGTCACGGCTGACATCTCCTTCGCCCTCCTCGGCGGACTGCTCATGGACTGCTGGTGGACATCAAGAACAGCTGCCTGGTGGACGCACTGACGTTTGCCTCGTTCACATGTACCCGCGGCGAGGCGTCATTCAGCGGGCTCTCCAGCTCACTCTCAAAGGGCGACAAGTTTCAGCACCTTCTCAGTGAGTTTCCCGACTTGACGCAGCCCACCTTTTCCGCTGCCACTACCAAACACGGGGTGTAGCACCACATTGACACTGAAGGCCCCCCACTCTATGCTAGGGCCCGGCGGCTCAACCCTGACATGCTGGCAGTCGCCAAGTCGGAGTTTGTCAACATGGAGCGTCTGGGCATCATCCGCCGCTCAGACAGCCCTTGGGCTTCACCGCTTCACATGGTCCCTAAATCAGCGGGTGGCTGGCGACCGTGTGGTGACTACCACCGCCTTAACGACGCCACTACGCCAGACCGCTATCCGGTCCCTCACATCCAGGACTTCTCTGCACACCTGGCGGGCAAGCTGGTCTTCTCCAAGGTGGATCTGGTGCGGGGCTACCACCAGGTTCCGGTGCACCCCTCGGATGTCCCCAAAACTGCGGTAATTACGCCGTTCGGGCTTTTTGAGTTCCTGCGTCTAGGACCCAAAAGCAGACTACAAAAAATGGAAAAAGGTCTTGAAACAAAAGCGAGCTTTATTTAAAAGCTGATTAACAAAACATGGCATAACTTGAAACGGTAACAGAAAACTGTGAGGAAAACTTCTGTGCAGCAATGCAGAACCAATGCTCAGGAAAGGATGGAAGCTGGGAAGTCTTTAGTCAAACACTGATATTTATTGAGAGAGAATAACGGCCGGAGAGTTCACAAGGTATATTCACATCTTTCTTGTGCATCAACCAAATCAACTCTGGACAAAGGACGACAGGAACACAGATCTATGCAGCAGAAAAGGAGGGATCTAAGACCCCGCCCTTTCTCTAATCAGTACCAGACATTTGGAACAAAGCACCTCTGTATTACAACTTATCATGTGCCCAAACCCCTCACCCACAGGAAAGGAAAAAGACCTCTTGACCTGTGTCCTCCTGAGAAATTACTTGCAGGAACATGCAAGAAAGACTGAGAATCTCTAAATACACAGATCGGATTAAAATATTCTCTTACAAAAACAACTACACAAAAACTGACCGTGAGAAACATGGAGGAATACCGGAGAGACAACCAAGAAACATGACGTGAAGGGAGGACAAACAAACAATGAACCGACACCGAATACAGGAAGAGACAAGAGGGAATGCTCCGGTTTTGGGACAAAATTAACATGGGATCACTCCGGTCATTCTACGTACTTCATCTCACTAGAATATTAACGGTCAGATTGAATACAACATCGACCCAATTTCTCCGGTCAATGACAAAGTTGAAAGTGACAAAACACTGTTTCACACATTTAAAAACACTTAAACAATTAAACAATGTTTACCCAGGATTCAGGCACCTTCCCTGGCTTGTAAAATGCGGTGATGTGCCCTGGAGGTATCAGACTATTTCAAACATGTATACCCAGGATTCAATCACTTTTCCTGGCTTGTAAAGTGCTGTGAAGCAGCCTGTTCTCTGGGTGCAGTCTGGGTGCAAGGGCCATGCGCTGCAAGGATCTCTCTGGGTGCGCTCTGTGAGTCTCACAGCCCGCTTCTCTCTGGCTGCTCTCTCCCTCTATTCACAGCACTTTTCCCCAGCTTTCAAAGACTTATTGCGGGGTGGAATAGCCATGTGCATCACCCTGGGTCTCTGCCTGTGAGTGTGAGACCCTGCTAACAACAGTGACTCTGCTGTACTTATTAACACTATTAACACTCATCTACCCACGATTCAAGCTGCTTTCCTGCGTTACAAAGAGCTGTGAAGCAGCCTGTCCTCTGGGTGCAGTCTGGGTGGAAGAGCCATGTGCTGAAAGGAGCTCTCTGTGTCTCTGTGTGTGAGTCGCACACCCCACTTCTCTCTGGGTGCTCTCTCTGTATTCACAGCACTTTTTCCCAGCTTTTAAAGACTCATTGCTGGGTAGAAAAGCCTTGTGCATCACCCTGGATTTCTGCATAGGTGCCTGTGAGTGTGAGACCCTGCTAACAGCAGTGAACCTGCTGCCAGCATTACGAACATATTAATCAAGCGTTTTAACACTTTTTTTCCATGAAAATGATTTTTATTCACTATCATGGGGCTATACAAATCAAATTCCGGGTAATTCGGAGCACAATTGTAGCTTTTACTATTTAAATGTATCTTTATTATATATTTTTGGGCTATAAAAATGACATTTCTGCGTGACTTAGACATTTCTGGGTGACTTAGCCTTATGGAGCTTAGCCCACAATTCCCGGAGGTTCCAGGCCGAATTTGGGAGCTCATAGGCGGCCTGCCATGCGCCCCCCCCCCCCCCGTGGAAAGAAGAAAAAAGTAAAGAAAATGGTCAATTATATCTTAAAATAATCAAAAATGAAGTTTGAAAAAATTCTCGAAAAAACGACAAAGTGCCAAGGGGCTCAAAAAAGCTCAACCCTTCGGCGCTTCGGGCCGAAGCCCCGGACACTTTTCCACTCCCCCGTTGCATTTTACAATGGAGAGGGGAATCCAGGCCTCCCCTCCTCCGTCAAAAAAATGCATTCGTCAGCTACCATCGAAAATCGGAAACCCGGTTTTTGAGAGGACTCAAAAAAAAAACGGCTGTCTCACTTCGTGGAGGAATGTATCCGCTCCATGTGTGCTCTGGCTCGGATACAATTGTTGCATGGAGACCCCCCAGCATGGTTCTTACCAAACTTTAAGTTTTTGAACTGGTCTCTGGAGGAATGTAAGGGGAGTTGTCAGAGGACTCTATCCGCCTTATGAGACACTATTTTTAGATACTTTTCTTCCATTTTCATCCCTTTTCTATGGATCTCCAAAAAGTTAACTCAGACTTTTTCTGACTCTGGAGGAATGCAAGGGGATTTGACAGGGGCTCATGATGCACTATTTTCGGATACTTTTTTTCATTTTCAGCCCTTCTCCATGGATGAATTTCAACTTATTTTTTAAAATGTTGGTCAATTTGACCCAGTCTGGTACCGCATTGCCTGGAGGATAGGACCGAGAGATGACAGACTCTCTGGTCGCCTCACAAGTCATTATTGTCGGACACTTTCTTTACTTTACCCCGGTTCTATCACTCTTTCCTCCTTTGACCATAAAACGTGTTTCCTGCTGGGGTACTGCCTGGTTCCGGGGCACCCCAAACCCTCTCATGGTCGGGGCACCATGAATTGATGCATCGGACCCAATGTTGCCATCACCAGCCCCGCGTTGGTGCGGAGGTGGGACCATGTTACCAGGGGCATGAGAACATCCTCCACAGGAAGTGGAAGAAGGCCGAATATGGATGCCGATGGGCGGACAGTAAAGCACCGCAAAATCCACCCCCCTTTTAGGTTTACCAGGGGCATGAGGTTCTGTAGGGTGTGATCATCTGGGTTTAGTCCGTGGGGGAGTGCTTAAGTCCGGGGGCCCGGGGACTCACGGTGTGCAAGGTTATGAAAGTGCGCATGTGAGGGAGACATGCTGGAGGTCATTAGTCCGTCCTTTGGGGTTCTGTGACGGGCCACATAGAGGTGCCATTACTGGTCTCTCTCCTGGAGGTGTGAAATAAGCAGAGTGCTCATGTGAGGGAGACATGCTGGAGGTCTGTTGTCCGTCCTTTGGGGGTCTTGGAGGGGCCACAGAAAGGTGATTTCCCCAGTCTCTGTCCTGGATGTGTGAAATAAACAGAGTCCCCATTTCAGGGACACATGCTGGAGGTCTGTAGTCCGTCCTTCGGGGCTCTGTAAGCCGGCAAAGTGAGGGGGTTTACCCGTCGTCTCTCCTAGAAGTGTGAAATAAACAGAGTCCCCATTTCAGGGACACATGCTGGAGGTCTGTAGTCCGTCCTTCGGGGCTCTGTAAGCCGGCAAAGTGAGGGGGTTTACCCGTCGTCTCTCCTAGAAGTGTGAAATAAACAGAGTCCCCATTTCAGGGACACATGCTGGAGGTCTGTAGTCCGTCCTTCGGGGCTCTGTGAGCCGGCAAACAGAGGGGGTTTACCCATCGGATTCCAGACGTCCCTAAACAAAGTCAAACACTTCCAACTGGGTGGATGGAGGGGGTCCGGAGGACGGGTCTGGATCAACAGCCCAGGAAAGGCATTGAGGGGTTCTCGGGCGGACGGCCCGGGGTTAAGGCAGAGTCCATGGTGGGGGTCTCGGGCGGACGGCCCGGGGGCAAGGCAAAGTTTGAGGAGGAGGTCTCAGGCGGACGGCCCGGGGGCAAGGCAGAGGTACCCTTGTGTTCGCTTTTTTGCTGGGATTAATTGTCAGCCCGCATGTCGGCAAAACTGACAGATTGCCTCCCAGCAATATCTCTGTTCACTTCGGACATTCGGATGGTGGAACCTCTGGAGCGCTGACTCCATCGGATAGTTTTTACCAAAAGCTGATGTTTCATGGCACGAAATGCGCTCTCCCGTATGCCCTTTTTACTCTGGACTCGCTAATATCGAAGGATCCGAGCAGCCCCGCCCCCCTGAGGAGCGACGCGTCCAGAGCCCATGTGAAAAAATCATCTTCCAGACTGTTAATATTGTTACTGCTTTTACTCTCTGGTAACGTTAACATTAACCCTGGTCCTGAGTGTTTCTCTGCTTCCCTGCATCATTTGCCAACTCCGAATGAGTTTAGCTGTAGGCAAGGATTGGGTTTTCTGCATGTTAATGCTAGAAGCCTAGTGCCCAAATTAGATGTTTTCAAGACCTGGTTTTTAGTTGCTAAGCCTGATATTGTTGTAGTTTCTGAAACCTGGTTTAAACCGTCTGTCACTGACACTGTTATTCACATTGATGGATATAATGTACTCAGAGCAGATCGTAAGGGCAGAGCTGGTGGTGTTGCAATATACACTGCTGAGAAACTACAGTGCTCAGTCCTTCACTCAATTTCAATTCCAAGGCAATTTGAGTTTCTAGCAGTCCAAATAACTATAGCAAACGCTCCTCTCACTGTTATTGGCTGTAATAGGCCTCCATCGGCCATCATGGATGCAACTACTAGCCTTACTGAATTGTTGTCTACGTTTTCTTCTGAAATCATATTATTGGGTGATTTAAATTGGGACTGGTTGAGTGATAAATCTTCACAGTTTAAGCAGGTTTGTGATTCTTTGAAATTAACTCAGCTTATTGATAGTCCCACTAGAATATACCCTGCCAAACCCAATAACGATACCCTTATAGATGTCATTCTAACAAATGCAGCTCATAAGTATGTGTCTGTTGGTGTTTTTCCTAATGATATCAGCGACCATTGCACTATTGCTTGCGTTAGGAGCACAAAGTTGCCCAAAGCCAAGGGCCTTATTGTGCTCAGGCGCTGCTTCAAACACTTCTCTGAGCAGGCTTTCCTACACGATCTGGCAGAGGTTAAATGGCACTTCATAGCGTTAATTCCATCTGTCGATGTTGTCGTCCAATTTGTTATTGATCACTTTTTATCGATTATTAATAGACATGCCCCCCTTAGAAAAGTCAGAGTTAAGAATAGGAATACTCCATGGTTTACTAGAGAACTATCGGATCTAATTCATGATCGAAATAAGCAATGGTCCTTAGCTAGAAAGTCTAACACTAGTGATGACTGGCTTCTCTTTCGTGTCCTCAGAAATAAATGTTCAGCCCACATATAAAAAATGTACTCCAGAGAGTACCCAAGACGTTCCGCCTGTAGCATCAAAAAAGCTGAATCTGCTGAGTCCAAAGCTGGTCTGTTCATTCTGTTACGGTATGGGAAAGGTAGGACCCAAAAGCAGACTACAAAAAAAAGGTAAGTTGGTCTAGAAAACAAAAAGCGAGCTTTATTGCAAAGCTGATCACAAAAACATGGCATGAATAAAACGGTAGCTCAGGAAAACAATAACATAAAAACTGACCGTGAGAAACATGGAGGAAGACCGGTGAGACAACCAAGAAACATGACGTGAAGGGAGGACAAACAAACAATGAACCGACACTGAACACAGGAAGAGACAAGACTAAATACAGGGAGGGGTAATCACGAGACGACAAACAGCCGGGCAGGGAAGGAGATACACAAGGGCAACAGGTGAACACAATCAGACAATTAGACACACCAAGGAAACTAACGACAGAGAGGAAAACACAGGGGGAAGGACCAGACAAGAAACAAGAAGGAAAACATGACAGGGAGAACAGAAAAGTAAAATAACCCCACAACTAGACACAACAAAACTCAAACCCTGACACACGTAACTCTGGATTTGTTTTAATGTTTGAGGTGCAATAAACGACACAGCAGCTTTTTGGCATGTTAAAACTATTATGTTCTGCCTCGCTCATGAGAGTAACAGCTGGCGAAATTACAGCCTCGCCTACTGATTTTAATTTAACCATATATCGAGCCCGATCGTCGATTTGAAATGTGTGCTCTAAAATGATATTTATAAATGACTATTATCATTATTATAAGCAAGACAATAAATGGCAAAGATATGTAGAATATAAACGTATTTAAGATACGTTCATAACAAACGTAACGTGGGACAAAATATGTTTCTAGAAGATATGTAGAAAATAAACGTATTTAAGATACGTATTTAAGATACCTTCACATGGGAGAAAATACGTTACTCGCTAAACGTAATTGAGAATACAGTTTAGTTATGTGGGAACGTAATTTTTAGGAGATAGGGTTGTAACAGCACTCGATAGCAGCATCCATGGCAACCACCCTAGCAACCATGAAAACATTGAATGTGTACAATTTCCTCAGTAATCTTCGTAATAACTAGTAAACTAAAGACCATGTACATCCACTGCACAAATAATCTGAAATAACAACTCATATTTCTCGCATCAAATGACATCAAAACGCATTTTAATGGCCAAACCAACCTTAAAATAGGCCTTTTCCACCAAGAATAAAACGAAGGTCGACCATGTTTTTGTTTTTTTTCTGCGGAGAGAAAGTTTAAGATCACGTGACATTGGAATTGAATGGTGAAAAAAAACGTAGGGATCCTACAATTTCAGAGGCGTTTTTGTAGAAATACTACGTCCCAAATTGTGGACCAACGTAGTTATTACACGTTTAGATGTGAGACTGGGTTGGAACTGATTACCCAAGATCCTCAGCTATGGTTTAAGCTCGCTGATTGGATGTTTTAGCCGCAATGCACGTAGGGATATGGTGTTAATGCGATATGAAATCCGAAAAACATTACGAAGTTTAGGATGGCCGAAGACACTACACTACCCATAATCCCAAGATATCGTTTAGGACAGGGGTTCTCAAAGTTTTGATGAGTGAGGGCCTATTTAGGTACCCAAATTGGATTGAGGGCCGCCCACGAAAAAACGGAACACAAAATAATTCCAAAACAAATCCTTTCTTTATTGTACTAACCAATTATACATACATTATACATTAAGAACTTGCAGAGGACACAAAGTTGGATTATCTACAGACAGTGACTAGCTAAAATCGCTAGCTAACTCCCGTTTCTGATTCTGATAACTTACAACAGATTTTCCGCTTAACCGCAACTCGCGAGATGCCTAGTTGCCATGCAACCAGTAGTCTAGCAAACTTTCCACAAGCTGTCATTCATAATTTAGGAATGACAACCCAGGGGCGCAGTTTTACCATTCTTAAATTCCATTCAAATTCTTACTAGATACGAACCATGGAGGATTAAAATATAACGCATGCATTTCAGCGTGTCACATTAACTATCGCGGGCTGCCAGAAACATTTCCGAGGGCCGCCATTGGCCCGCGGGCCGCACTTTGAGAACCCCTGGTTTAGGACTACTGTCCCCGTGATTAATCTTCAAGCTCTGGGATTGGATGTTGGAGTGGCAGTGTGCCAAGGTTACGCTGAGCGTCAAACAGCTCTTGGAAATGGAACGAAACCACGCCAGACTATCCAAAACTGGAATCGAACGCCCCCCCCCCCGAACTACACATGCTGGCTATTGTGTTTCGCAAAATGTTCTATGGGACGTCTCTACTGAACGTTTTCGTTTTTCCCACAATTAGAAGTTGCCAGTATTAAACACATTGGTGTTATCAAATGTAAAACATATAATTAATAAATGGGTGAAAATCGCTTGTGTCCATAATGCGCAGCATTAATATATAGCATTAATATATACCCACATGACAGCTCATTGCTACTTTGTAATTCTACTCCACTACAATTCAGAGGTTAACCTGGTATTTTTAGTCCACTACATTTATTTGAGTTACTTTGCAGATTCTGATTAATGATGTGAATTATAAACAACCCTTAAATCAGACTTTAGTTACACCTGAGTAAAATTCAGATAAGGTGATTGTCAAGTGCCAACAATCAGGAGAGATATTTGATAGTTGGTGCTTGAGAAGACTAAACATGTATCTGCAATTGACATGAATGGAAACGAGGAATAAAGTATTTCCAGTACTCGTTATGCTCTACTAATAGTTAATTAAAGACTGTATATAATGGCTATTTTGCACATCCCTTTCAAGATTTTCTAAGGTTTATTGACATATCATATACACAACTATGGTGTAGTTATGCAATGAATGAACAACTTGGGTCGCAGCTGAGGTTCCTCAACAGTGCATTACAAGACATCTATCAATATGTGTGTACCTCCACCATTAAACTGTCAAATTCTGCACATTTATTATACTATCTACATACATAAGAGTATAATTCATATGTATAATATCAGTTAAAATAAGTGCTTCAACATAGTTGCAGAAAAGCAATATATTAGACGTTAAGTACTTTGTCAGGCTTAATATTTATCTGTTGATACCCCCAAAGCTTTTTTCTTATTTAAAAGAAGACCTTAATCTAAAGTATTATTTAATGTTTAAATAAAGGTTAATTCGTTTTTCTGTTTTGCACCTCCTATTAATATCTTTCTACATCCTGCACTAAACTGTTTTATTGTAGAGATCACATATAGTATCTTCTTGATTTTTTATATTCTATATTTCTATCATTGACCTTCTACTTTCCCCCTATGAAAGTATGTACTTTTTTTTTCATCAAATATAACACATAAAAACAATAATTCAATAACGTGCTTTAACCACTAGGCGGTGCACACAAGGTACACACAGCCATAATACCTTTGTATTATTAGTGTAGGACACTTATGCATGTACAACATCTGAAGATGTGTAGTTTTATTCATGTTTTCACATAATTTTACAGCATATTGCTATACTATTTCAGACTCAGTATTTACATTCTTATATTCAAAGAAAACCAGTAATATCTTTAAAAACTACAGTCCTTTTCTATCAGCTGTGCACCGTTATGGTGTAAATATAACCTATCTATGAATTAGATCAAATGTAAAAGTCAGCCGAATTAGTGTTGATACTGCAAGGAGACATATTGTGTGAAGAGAAATTGAAGATGTTGTTTAATTGTTGATATATTTATGATACACGTCAAGTATTCAGTTTCGTCGGCATTTCTTCCAGTTTTTCCAAAGGTCTTCTCATCAGGGCTCTATAAATAAAGAACTACGGCAGATCTGTAATATGTAATGCAGCCGAACCGTGTATTACAATGCCGTTATGAGATGACTTTCAAAGAGAACAGCAAGAACACTCGGAATAAAGTATTATTTTCTTTAAAAAAAAAAAGGTTTTTCGGATTTCATATTGTATTAACACCATATCCCTACATGCATTGCGGCTAAAACATCCAATCAGCAAGCTTAAACCATAGCTGAGGATCTTGGGTAATTAGTTCAGTGGCTGTGTATCGCAATGATGCTCGAAATGTCCCTTTTCGGCCTACGTCTGTTTCCGGTGTTATTTTTATTTTGAAATTCAGTTCCTGACGGACGCCAAAAAAGCCCGAGAATATGGAATCAAACCAATAAATAAAAACAAGGATAATTGTGTGTTATTGGTGAGTAAATAACAGTGTGTTTTTTAGAAAAGAATAACAAATTAGAAGGAAAAAAAGATTTAAAAAAATACAGATTTCAGTATTCTGAGGCTCTGAGCCCCATTTATTTTCCTCAAAGACGACAAAAAGAGTCAGACATTATATGATTTAAAATAAAAACAATAATCGTGGCTTGATATTGAGTAAGAACATGTTTTTATGATCCACACAGCTTCCGGTCTTCCAAGACCCGAAAGGACAAAAAGACGTGCTGCAGGCACGAAACATACTACCAATAGAAATACATTGCTTTTAAAATCGTTCTGTGTGACATGAAAAAAAGGGGAAAATCGTGTTGGTGAACACGAATCAATAGATGAAATGTCGTGACTATAATACGAAATGCCGTTGGATGTGCACTCTTTTGAACGTTTATGCCGGTGCACCGATGCAAATCGGTGAATCGTAACATCCCTAGTGTGTGTGAGCAGGCTCAGATTGGCCATCGGGAGATTCGGGACTTTTCCCGTTGGGCCGCTGCCTTCGGTGGGCCGCTGGCTCTGGCATAGGTGGGCCGTGGACTGTCACAGCATCCGCCGCCATTGCGAGGCTCCGTTGCGAGGCTCCGTTGCGAGGCTCCGTTGCGAGGCTCCGGCACAGCGGCGCTGTGAAAGTCCACCGCCGTTGCGAGTCTCCGGCTGTAACAGTCCACTACCGCCCGCGAGGACCCAGGTTCGATTCCGGCCTGAGGTCCAAAAAATAACTTAAATAAAATAATAATCTCCCGTTTGTCGCGTCCATTCGCGACCCACCTATCACATCTCTGCGCCCCACACTTTGAGAAACGCTGCTTTATAGCCAACATTAGCCACCTCTAGCTTAGCGGTGGTGACGTGAAGTCATGTGACCGTGCTGTAGTTCCTTTATAGCCCAACATTAGCCACCTCTAGCTTAGCGGTGGTGACGTGAAGTCATGTGACCGTGCTGTAGTTCCTTTATAGCCCAACATTAGCCACCTTTAGCTTAGCGGTGGAGACGTGACGTCATGTGACCGTGCTGTAGTTCCTTTATAGCCCAACATTAGCCACCTTTAGCTTAGCGGTGGAGACGTGAAGTCATGTGACCGTGCTGTAGTTCCTTTATAGCCCACATTCGCTAAAAACAGGATTATTTTAATTTAAAAAAATCATGTTTGGCTTTGGTCTCACCTGACACAGTGATGTCATCTTGGATCCTGTGTTTGATCAGCTGCTGTGTGGCGACGCAGTGGAAGCGATTGTTTGATGTCTTGCTCACAGTGGTTTGGATGCTAACGTCACAGCGTCCTCCTCTCTCTTGCCCCTTTCACATCAACGCGGTTCCTGTTCTAGCTCCGTGCTTGCGCTCTTCTGGTTCTCCCCAACGGCGCTCACAACAACAACAATGGTGGACTGCGTCGGGTCGATGATCGTGTTGCTTTTAATCATACAAAACCAGATTAAATTAAATAACGACTTCTCCAACCTTATACTTTTCTCAACCTGATCTCACCAGAATCCGTGACTCCACCACGACTCCTTAACACCACAATGCGTGGTGGAGTCACGAACTTTGTTACATTTACGTGTCTGCACCACGCAAACAACCCCAATGTAAAGTGAATGAGGCTCCTTTGTCGTGGTGCACACACGCATTTCTACAACGTCCCACAGTGAGCTTGTATTCTATACAACGTTTTTGAAATCTACTTTATAGCTTGTAGTAACTCACGGGAGGCTTCTTTTATTTTATTTGTATTCATAATTATTTAAATTTTTCGTCAGAATGTAAAAATTTGTGTTCTCAAAAAACAGTACATTGTGTGTAATGCAACTGTGATTTTTATTAAATTAGTTAGTTTTTAAGGAAGGCCAGAGCTTCAGCTGTGTCAAATAGATTGTTCCCTTTAGTTAACGTTATTTAAAAGATAATGATCATGTCCCCTGTATTGTATTACGAGCGTCCATTCCCATTGGATAACGGAGAATTTTACACCCGGAAGTAAGTATTCTCCTTACTGTCGATTGATTTTACAGTGATATCTGCACTACTCATAGGATGGCCGAAGACACTACACTACCCAGAATCCTCAGCTATCGTGTCCTACCCCCCCCCCCTTAGGTCACAGGCTCCTCCAACAGTGCTACGCAATAAAACAGATACACAGAAAAAATAGTGAAATAGTGCAATAAGAGTCTATATACAAGTGATTGGAATATGATATATTAGATAAATAATTTCTAAGTAGCAGCCAGATGAATGTTATTTCTAAGTTCAGGTGTTTAATAGTCTTCTGGCCTGTGGGATGAAGCTGTCTCTGTGTCTGGTGGTTTTAGTCCGGATGCTGCGGTACCGCCTGCCAGACTGCAGCAGACAGAACCGTTTGTGGCTGGGGTGATGGGGGTATTTTATAATCCTGAGGGCTTTCTTTAAGGTTAACCTGGTATTTTTACTCCACTACATTTATTTTAGTTACTTTACAGATTTGGATTAATGATGTGGAATATAAACAACCCTTAAATCAGACTTTAGTTACACCTGAGTGAAATTCAGGGAAGGTGATTGTCAAGTGCCAACAATCAGGAGAGATATTTGATAGTTGGTGCTTGAGAAGACTAAATATTTATCTGCAGATCCATTTAAAGCATATTCATTACTCGTTATTCTCTAATAGTTCATTAAAGACTGTATATAATTGCTATTTTGCACATCCCTTTCAAGATTTCAAGATTTTCTAAGGTTTATTGACATATCATATACACAACAGTGTAGTTATGCAATGAATGAACAACTTGGGTCACAGATTCATCAACAGTGCATTACAAGACATCTATCAATGTGTGTATACTTCCACCATTACACTGTCGTATTCTGCACATTTCTTTAAATAAAGCCGTATTAGTTAGCACATCCTCCTATCAGGCACTAAACTGTTTTACTCTAGATATCATTTGAGTATCTTCTTGATATTTTCTATTCTATATTTATATAATTGACCTTCTACTTTCCCACTATTTTGTATGTACTCTTAATATTTAAATGTTTTCATAAAATATAACACATTCAAAAGTGCTTTACAAAAATGAAAGACATTAAGAAAAAGGCATTTTAAACAGTCATTAAAATCAACACAATCTTCCTGCATTGCAATTACTCTAAACGTGCAATAACGTGCTTTAACCAGTAGGTGGTTTGGGTTAAGTCAAGTCAAGTCAAGTTTACAGTGTTAACAAAATAAAATATATTTCCGGTTTAGTTTACGACGAATATTATTTTGTTATTGTTTTGATATTTGTAACACAAAAGCGATGGAAAAAACCCATAGCAACAAAAAAAAGATGGTCTTAACATGACCCAGTTGTCTAATAGTTAATAAAAAACAATAATATCAAAACAAAATATTACTACTAACTTTATTGTGAAATTAAAACAGAACGGTAAAAGAATAGTTTCCGGTCTATTCTGATGCCCGATCTCTGTAGATAAATAAAGAACTACGACAGATGTGTAATATTTAATGCAGCCAAACCATGTATTACAATGCATTCATGTGATGACTTTCAAAGAGTAAAGCAAGCACTGCTGAATAAAGTATGATTTTCTCTTTTACGAAACGTTTTTTTCATATGGAATGCAGTTGGAGGTCAACCAATCAAAGAGCTTGAGGACTGATCACAGGGTTTGTCAAGCTAAGCACATGGTGTAGTCCCAAACGATAGCTGAGGATTCTGGGTAGTGTAGTGTCTTCTGCCGTCCAAAAACTCAGAAAAAATATTTGTTTCTCCGAATCGAAGGGGGAAAATACAAAAGCATTGCACACAATTCAAACCAATCAATGTTGTGTAATTAACAAGGATAATCTGGTGTTTTTTAGTCGATGAGTAGTGCAGATATCACTGTAAAATCATTCGACAGTAAGGAGAATAGGCTACTTACTTCCGGGTGTAACATTCTCCGTTATCCAATGGGAATGGACGCTCGTAATACAATACAGGGGACATGATCATTATCTTTTAAATAACGTTAACTAAAGGGAACAATCTATTTGACACAGCTGAAGCTCTGGCCTTCCTTAAAAACTAACTAATTTAATAAAAATCACAGTTGCATTACACACAATGCACTGTTTTTTGAGAACACAAATTCGTAACTAATGTAATTTTTACATTCTGACGAAAAATAAAAAATAATTATGAATACAAATAAAATAAAAGAAGCCTCCCGTGAGTTACTACAAGCTATAAAGTAGATTTAAAAAACGTTGTATAGAATAAAAGCTCACTGTGGGACGTTGTAGAAATGCGTGTGTGCACCACGACAAAGGAGCCTCATTCACTTTACATTGGGGTTGTTTGCGTGGTGCCGACACGTAAATGTAACAAAGTTTGTGACTCCACCACGCATTGTGGTGTTAAGGAGTCGTGGTGGAGTCACGCATTCTGGTGAGATCAGGTTGACTTTTCTCCTGAGTGCCGTGGTTCATTGCTTATTAATGTGTTTCAGCGGCATTTACCGACCGCTGCAGTGCTGCTCGTCAACCGGAGTTTATTCTCCCGGCAGCGGCCGCTGTAAAGTATTCACTGTATGACTGTAACACAAGCAGCTGATACATATCCCCAATTCCCCATAAGTGAATGTGTTTCAGTATGAATTGATGCTGTTTGGCATCACAACGCTGTTACGAAAGTTTCTCTGGTATAAAATGGGTGAAGTTACCATAGCAACCGAAGCTAAACTGACTATAACTTGACTACTTATTGCTATCCTATTGTGGCATAAGCCGTTTTCTACAGGCACATTTTACCGGCGTATTTTTCATTATGATTCTACTTGTGATAGTCGGACATGACAACCTGTGCAGCCCATGTATCGATTCCATCCGATAGCTGCTATAATACAAAACTAAACGTCTGCCTGCTCTCCACAATGATCAATAACAGCGAACGGATGGTCAAAGTCAGGTACAAATAAACAGATTCACACGAAGCCTGGTTAGTGTTGCCTGACTTTATAAAGTGTGTTTTTTTTATAAGTGTGTGGTTGCATTCTAGTCCCTTTGCTCAGCGCTACTGCTTGTTACAACTTTCATTTGCCGTACTCGCCATAAACGTAATCAAAAACAAGGTATTTAATTAATACTTAGAATATTAATGACTAAAGAAATAGATTTGAAAATGTACAGTAAAGAAACACTCAGCCATGCATGAAATAACAAATCGCAAAATAATACGGGTAATGTTTGACCCATGTTGTGCCTTAGAAGTGTAGTGATACAAACATGATTTTTATTCAAAAAGTAAGAAAGGTAAAAATAAAAATTAGAATTGGTGTTGATCCAAAACAGGTTAATTGAGGAATACCTGGAATCCTGAATGATTAAAGTAATTTATTGCAAAGATATTTACAATTAAAACTAATTCAGATCACTTTTGACGCATGTTGGTTGTATGTTGTGTAACAAAGGGTTACCATGACAGCTGTAATGTTCACTCTTTTGACAGAGCACCAGTGGACAGTGAAGACTATGGAAGAGAAGATGTGATGGCTTTGTGTGGAAAGCTGCTGACGCCAGCCGGTGTCCCTCTCATCAGTCTCTCCAGGCAGCACCCAGCTATTCTTCTTCCATCTTGCAGATGAAAATACTTTGATATGTGAGTAATAACTAACTTGTGTCTAACATAATATTGAATGTGTTTTAGTAAAGTATTTAAAAATAATAATAAGAGTCTGAGTTTGAAAAATATGAACAACTCTTCATAGAGCCACATCCACAAAGCTCAACCTGATCTCACCAGAATGCGTGACTCCACCACGACTCCTTAACACCACAATGCGTGGTGGAGTCACGAACTTTGTTACATTTGCGTGTCGGTACCAGCAAACAACCCCAATGTAAAGTGAATGAGGCTCCTTTGTCGTGGTGCACACACACATTTCTACAACGTGCATTGTGTGTAATGCAACTGTTAATTTTATTAAATTAGTTTGTTTTTAAGGAAGGCCAGAGCTTCAGCTGTGTCAAATAGATTGTTCCCTTTAGTTAACGTTATTTAAAAGATAATGATCATGTCTTGTATTACGAGCGTCCATTCCCATTGGATAACGGAGAATTTTACACCCGGAAGTAAGTAGCCTATTCTCCTTACTGTCGATTGATTTTACAGTGATATCTGCACTACTCATCGACTAAAAAACACCAGATTATCCTTGTTAATTACACAACATTGATTGGTTTGAATTGTGTACAATGCTTTTGTATTTTCCCCCTTCGATTCGGAGAAACAAATATATTTTCGGAGTTTTTGGACTGCAGAAGACACTACACTACCCAGAATCCTCAGCTATCGTTTGGGACTACACCATGAACCCCGTGATCAGTCCTCAAGTTCTTTGATTGGTTGACCTCCAACTGCATTCCATATGAAAAAAAACGTTTCGTAAAAGAGAAAATCATACTTTATTCAGCAGTGCTTGCTTTACTCTTTGATAGTCATCACATGAATGCATTGTAATAAATGGTTTGGCTGCATTACATATTACACATCTGTCTTAGTTATTTATTTATCTACAGAGATCGGGCATCAGAATACACCGGAAACTATTCTTTTACCGTTCTGTTTTAATTTCACAATAAAGTTAGTAGTAATATTTTGTTTTGATATTATTGTTTTTTATTAACTAGACGACTGGGTCATGTTAAGACCATCTTTTTTTGGTTCCTATGGGTTTTTTCCACCCCTTTATGTTACAAATATCAAAACAATAACAAAATAATATTCGTCGTAAACTAAACCGGAAACAGCAGTATATTTTATTTTGTTATCACTGTAAACTTGACCCAAACCACCAAACCACCCTACTGGTTAAAGCACGTTATTGCACGTTTAGAGTAATTGCAATGCAGGAAGATTGTGTTGCTTTTTAATGACTGTTTTAAAATGCCTTTTTCTTAATGTCTTTCATTTTTGTAACGCACTTTTGAATGTGTTATATTTTATGAAAACATTCAAATATTAAGAGTACATACAAATAGTGGGAAAGTAGAAGGTCAATTATATAAATATAGAATAGAAAATATCAAGAAGATACTCAAATGATATCTAGAGTAAAACAGTTTAGTGCCTGATAGGAGGATGTGCTAACTAATAAGGCTTTAATTAAAGAAATGTGCAGAATACGACAGTGTAATGGGTGGAAGTATACACACATTGATAGATGTCTTGTAATGCACTGTTGATGAAACTGTGACCCAAGTTGTTCATTCATTGCATAACTACACTGTTGTGTATATGATATGTCAATAAACCTTAGAAAATCTTGAAATCTTGAAAGGGATGTGCAAAATAGCAATTATATACAGTCTTTAATGAACTATTAGAGAATAACGAGTAATGAATATGCTTTAAACGGATCTGCAGATAAATATTTAGTCTTCTCAAGCACCAACTATCAAATATCTCGCCCGATTGTTGGCACTTGACAATCACCTTCACTGAATTTCATTCAGGTGTAACTAAAGTCTGATTTAAGGGTTGTTTATATTTCACATCATTAATCCAAATCTGTAAAGTAACTAAAATAAATGTAGTGGACCCCAGCCACAAACGGTTCTGTCTGCTGCCGTCTGGCAGGCGGTACCACAGCATTCGGACTAAAACCACCAGACACAGAGACAGCTTCATCCCACAGGCCAGAAGACTATTAAACACCTGAACTTAGAAATAACATTCATCTGGCTGCTACTTAGAAATTATTTATCTAATATATCATATTCCAATCACTTGTATATAGACTCTTATTGCACTATTTCACTATTTTTTCTGTGTATCTGTTTTATTGCGTAGCACTGATGGAGGAGCCTGTGACCTAAGGGGGGGGGGGGGGGGGGTAGGACACGTTCGATTCCTGTTTTGAATAGTGTGCCGTCGATGGGTTTCATTCCATTTCAAAGTCCTTTTGGACCCTCTGTGTAAACGTCGCGCATCCAATCACAGAGGTTGAGGACTGATCACGGGGTTTGTCAAGCTAAGCACATGGTGTAGTCCCAAACGATAGCTGAGGATTCTGGGTAGTGTAGTGTCTTCTGCCGTCCAAAATGAAAATATATTTGTTTCTCCGAATCGAAGGGGTAAAATACAAAAGCATTGTACACAATTCAAACCAATCAATGTTGTGTAATTAACAAGGACAATTTGGTGTTTTTTTAGTCGATGAGTAGTGCAGATATCACTGTAAAATCAATCGACAGTAAGGAGAATAGGCTACTTACTTCCGGGTGTAAAATTCTCCGTTATCCAATGCGGAATGGACGCTCGTAATACAATACAGGGGACATGATCATTATCTTTTAAATAACGTTAACTGAAGGAACAATCTATTTGACACAGCTGAAGCTCTGGCCTTCCTTTAAAAACAAACTAATTTAATAAAAATAAACAGTTGCATTACACACAATGACACGTTGTAGAAATGCGTGTGTGCACCACGACAAAGGAGCCTCATTCACTTTACATTTGGGGTTGTTTGCGTGGTGCCGACACGCAAATGTAACAAAGTTCGTGACTCCACCACGCATTGTGGTGTTAAGGAGTCGTGGTGGAGTCACGCATTCTGGTGAGATCAGGTTGACAAAGCTTTAAAAGTTGTTAGGAAGCCGAAGCATGCATTCGTGCCAGCGCCTAGTTGTAGTTTCTAAGGTATTAGAAGTTGGTTTTTCTGGAAGGTGTTTAGCATTTGATCAATTCCCTTGGGATGCTATCAAGAACTATTTTACAATCAGTGTGTGTGTGTTTAAGTTTCCAACCCTGCTTCAAAGGTCATCATACAAGATAGGGATCTATTGGCAGCTGCTGATAATAACATTCATCATTATGGTTTATAATTGTTGTACTTTTGTTCCTCTAGGTTGCACTGCCACATCTACAGTAGCGCAGAATGGACAGAGGAAACATGATTGGGCCTCAAGTTTTTTGCAGCCAATATACATTCTCCTACAAACTTGGGATAGGAGGGTGAGTGAACAAGTTATCCATTGGTTGGAACCTACCATTGTAGACGTACTAAATCCTGCACAATGCTCCTTCAAATTGACAATGTGAACATATGTCGCCATTTTGTAATTTCTGTTATTTTTAGTTGAGAATGTTTCAAAGTACTCTTAAAAAATGTAGTCTGCCGTGGTTCCATTCCATTTCAAAGAGCTGTTGACGCTCAGGGTAACCTTGTCACACTGCCACTCCAACCTCTAATCACAGTGCTTGATGACTAGTCACAAGGTTTTGTAAAGCAAGGTGGATGTTGTAGTCCCAAACGATAGCTGGGGATTCTGGGTAGTGTAGTGTCTTCGGAAACTGTAGTATCTAAACTCCTTTTGTTTCTCTGAATCGAAGGTTTAAAAAACACAAAAGCATTGTACTCAATTTAAACCAATTAATATTGTGTAATTAACAAGAATAAACTGATGTTTTTTAGTGGATGAGTAATGCAGATATCACTGTGTAATCATTTGACAGTGAGGGGAATATATCCGGTTTTATTATGAAAACTTCGAGACCGGAAAAACTGTTTCTCACCCACGCTAACTTACATGGAAGCTGCCGCATATACACGTTCTCCTGGCGAGACCTCAGATCATCTTCGTAAATATCTATCAAACTATAGATCCTACACATCCACTGGATGTGGATTCTAAAAGTACAATATACACTTCTCGCTAGAAATCTAATCAAAAAGCATTTTAATGGCCAAACTATTGCACAATTTAGGATTTTCCAGAGAGGGTTATTTGTGAATAAATGGGAGCATGTTGTTTCTTACACGACCACTAGAGGTGCTACACTTTAAAACGTGGCTATGGGTCGTAATCTAAGCTGCTTAACAATCGACCTATTTGTAGTTTGTTGTGTGAGGACAGGCTTGCTATATTCCCTGGGAATGTGATGCTCCATTACGCATGGTGAAATGGACATGGGTTATTAATTGAGTAGGTGTGTTTTTGTACTTCTGGTAACGGACGGACCAGTGGGGCGTGGACTACTTCCTGCTTCGCCCTTAACCCAATAGCGACAGCCTTAAAGGCGAAGCCTTATACGATATAGCACTGGGGTTACGTACTGTAACCCAGCTTCTATGAGTATAGAGTGGCAAAGCCCCTCCCTTCCGGTGGACCTCCATGGGACCTTATTTCGAAAAAATTATGTATTGAAGTCAATGGAGAGAGAAAGATTATGTTTCGATCCCGTTTGAATTGTGCCACAAATTACACATATGATGTTTGTCAATTTAAAAGATAATTTTGCAAGTCAAAAAAAAAAAAACACATTTGTTTGTGTGAAACGCTGAATGAACTACATCTCTGGTCTCGCAGAGCAACACCACGTCACCAAGATGGCCGTCACTACTGTCTTGTCAACAAAACGATTGGCTACCCTCACTATCACCACAAGGAAACACGTCCTGAAGAATGTCATGCAAAGCTGCCTGCCTGCCTGCCTTTGATTCTCCCTGAACTGCCTGGTCTTTTTAATGTTTAATGTCAACCATTTGTGCAGATAGCATGAAGTAGAAAAGATCGGCGATCGGCGATGCTAGCGTTAGCATTTATCCCCCGGGCTTAAATTGTGTATTATATAATGATCACACCGTGACAGTACTCTTCAAAAGGTTCACGAAATATGACTATTACTCTTACTGTTTAACATTTTTGGGTTACTTAATGTTACTTCATATTAAGGCTAATAAAAATGACAAGGCTAAGACTGTAATGCTAACTAACGTGCTAGCTACTAGCTAGGCAGCTAACTTGATCCAGCCACTTCTGTTCCTTTCATCAGACGGGAAGCGAAAGAACGAGCAAGACCCATTGCTGGTATGATAACAACCTGGTACTAAGCACACAGGCATCTTGTTAAAGTTATCTTATCTTAGCCAGCGCCATATAGATAGATTATATCTATATGGCGCTGATCATAGCTATCTCTTAGTGGAGGAAAACAATTGGATTAAGTCTGTCGGTGCTGCACATGTGCAGTGGGATTACCCAATAGGCTACATGCACTAGGGTCTGAGACGTACTTCCGCCTTAGCCGTAATACTGCTTGGGAGCTTCCGGTTTGCTTCCGGTCTGCGTAGCTGAGCGTCCACAAATGTTTTACTGTTTAAATCTATGGTTTAAATATGAGTCGACGGAAGATTTTCAAAACGGAGCATTTGCAAAGACAAGTAAAGAACTACTCCGAGCACTGCTGTGTCCCACTTTGTACGGCGTCAGCTAAATTTAACGGGGTCCTAAGTTTCCATGGCTTTCCGACCGAACTCGAGCTGCGAAGACAGTGGCTGGTTAAAATACGACGCGATAACTTCACAATCTCCTCTCACTCCAAGGTCTGCAGTCGTCACTTCGCTACGGATCAACTAATAGAGCCAAAAACCCTTGATGGCCGTAGGAGGCTTGTGAAAGGTGCTGTACCAACTCTGTTTGAGTGGAATCACTTCACTGCTCAAACACCGCGGGCTAGTGTTTGGGAGAGAAGGGAGCGGCCCACTGAACCAGTCTCTCGGGAGGAGCAGGAAGAGCACATCGATGTCCGTGACCATGATTACTGCTCAGCCCCTGAACCAGCTTCACTGGACATGTCCTCTCAAGCTACAGAAGACAACTCCAAAACAGTGGAGGATCTGCAGAAGCAACTGCAGGAGTTAAGAGTCCAGCGAGAGTTTTGCTTACAGCGGTTTGCTGGCTCCGACGACAACATCCGATTCTATACCAGGTAATGCTTTGGCTAAATTCTATCCAAGTTTTTGAGATGGGTTACATGTTACTGCTGTATATTACTATACCTGCACCAAGTGCCTTCTTAATCAGTCTATTTGAATTGTAATGTATTATAGCAAACAAGAGGAAAGCATTAGCCCATGTGTGTCAGTTAACGAGTCATTAATGACTGACATGTGTCTTTTGTGTACAGATTCCCGAGCTATAACCACCTGATGGCCTTCTGGTTTTGATTGAGCCTTCCATTTATAAAATGGTTCGTGTCACAAGAGCGATATCAGCTGCCAAGAGGAATGAAGAAGTGGTTACACACGCACGTCCATCAACGGTAGGCTACGTTTCTTTTAACACACACTCTAAACACAAACTGAAGGGAAAATGTTTCTCTGACATTTCATTGCTTTCGTGTAGGCTAAAAGGCTAAGTACTCAATCATTTTTGAATACATCAGAGAACTAAAACAGCTTAATGTTTTTCCCATGGTGTGCTACTCTCATGACATTAATATAGTACCCTTTTTTTGTTTTTATCTTCCAGAGACAGCTGCTTCAGTCAATTGACGAGTTCTTCCTTTTTCTCTGCTTCCTGTCGGTGGGTTTGAAAGAAAGGGACCTTGCAAACCGCTTCAACATACACCAGTCCACTGTGAGCCGCATCATTGCAACATGGACAAGTTTTCTTACAACTTTATTGGGGTCACAGTGCATCTGGCTTACACCTGCAGAAGTTCAAGCCCACCTCCCAGAGGCATTCAAATTTCCCAGACACACAGGTGATCCTGGATTGCACAGAGCTGAGGTGTCAAACACCATCCTCACTCCTCCTCCAAAGTGAAATGTATTCTACATACAAATCTCACTGCACCATGAAAGCCCTGGTTGGCATAGCCCCACATGGCGCAGTGACATTGTTTCCAGTCTGTAGGTGGTTCTGTCAGCGACAAGGAGATTTTCAAACAGTCTGGAATAGCTGCGTTGTTGACTGAAAACATGGCAGTGATGGTAGATAAGGGCTTCCTGATCAGCGATTGCTGCAAATGCAAAGTGTACTGCCCACCTTTTCTGTCGAAGCAGAAGCAAATGCCAGCCTATCAGGTGAGGGAGACACAGGCCATTGCCAGACTGAGGGTTCATGTGGAGCGTGTCATCAGGAGGATAAAAGAGAACAAACTTTTTGATGGCGTCATCCTCCTGTCCCATGCCTACAACATCACCCAGCTGTTTGCAGTAGCATGTATGCTGTCAAACTATCAGAACAAAGCACTGGTCAAGAAATGGGTGAAATAAGACAAGATGACACCTGTGCAGGTAGCTGTGATAAGCTGGGCGAGCACACCGTGTTGCCTGACACACGCTAGTGTTTTGTTTGAATAAATGGTAAATAGCAAATTACAATGCGTTGATGATTTCTTACAAATGCAATGATTTACTATTCATTACAAAAAATCACTTCACTTTATTGTCTTTTTAAATACAATTGTATATTTATTTACATATATGAAATGTGAACAAACAAACAATATAAACAATATATATCAAAAACAAAATATTAAAATCACATTTTGTTGTCATTCAAAACTAGGGTTGGGTACCGAGAACCGGTTCCGAACCGGAACCGGTTCCAACATTTCGATTCCAACGGCATCATTTAGAAATGTGAATTTCGGTTCCGCTTTTCGATGCCTGAGGAAATGTTTCTCGCCGCTCTCCGTAGCCTACTATATGCCTGCAGCGGGGCGGGAGATGTAGCGTTGTACCTACACTTTCTACAGTGTAACCTGAGACCAGGGCCGGCCCATCGCACTGGCATTATAGATGTTCGCCTAGGGCGCCAGATCTGTGGAGGCGCTGCGCTGGCAGCTCTGGGAGGAAAACAATTTGTTTTGACCGTTGGTGCTCATCCTAATTGTTGGCCTTGATGTAACAACATTCATAATTAAGTAAATGTAATACCCTTTTCATCCCGGTTACAATTTTCATTTCCCCTGTACGATGGGCGCTGCAAGTGATGAAAATGGGGGATGTTGGCTTATCTGGCAACCGCAGCTCACAGCCAACGTGCGAGTGAGCGAGGGAGAAAGGGAGGGCGCTGTTGTTATTAGCATCTGGTGCTAGCTGCTCTAACGGAAGAAGATGTTTCTACAATGATGTGGAAGAGAGTCCTCTCCAGTCAGACTAAAGGAGGTAAAGGACTCTGAGGGTTGAGATAGTTCACTTTAGTCTAAGTTATCTCAGTGGGTCTCAAACGTTTTGATCACAATTTACGTAAACACATATTTCCAAGGCTCTCCTTTATAATTATTGGGATAAAACAGGTTTGAAATCATTCCAATGTATACTATAGGACAGTAAACCAGACATATCGTTTTAAACTGGAGAGATACAAAAATATGCATAAATAAAATAGTAAAATAAGATATGAATGAACAACAAAAATAAAATACGTTACATGTATTTGTTATTGGCTATGGTAGGTTACTGGTTATGTTCACATACTTATTTAATTATTCAAATGTGAACCGATCTTTTTCATATGGGTGTTTAGAGTTGTACCCCCTAGATCTAGTCTCTAGTAATTCTGCTTAAAGTGTACCAGATTGAAGCATTTTACTTCAAAATGTTCAAACCTTTCTTCCCGGTATGCCTGAGAGGCAGATATGCTGGTTTTTCTCAACAAGAACTGTTCTTTAAAAGTTGGACTGTTGCACTGTTGTAGCTTCAGTGGTTCTCAGGTTGCAGTTACATAGCAGTGAATATAAACAGACTGATTAATGTGAATATTACTGTAAACTAACCTGTGTAAAAGTTTCTCGAATAAATGTAATTTTTTTGGTGGAAGAAGCATGTATCATTTTTTTTACCCTGCCCCTCAAAGAACCGGAATCGAGAACCGTTAAGAACCGGAATCGAAAAGTAGAATCGGAATCGGAATCGTGGAAATTCAAACGATACCCAACCCTATTCAAAACACATGATTGAGGGATTGCCTCCTAAAAACAATGGCGGCTGAGCCAGGGTCTAGCAGCTAACTGCTCACAGAGTTATCAATGGCTGCAGTGCCCACTACTTTTTAATGACAGGTACTTCGGCATGTATGTGTAAAAAAAAAAGTCTACTTTTTCTCTGATTGCTCTTTGCACTTCTGGATCTGTGTATATTCTTTGCACCAGGTAGTCCTCCTGTGCCCACACTACAAAGTCACACCACTGCATCCAGACACAAGAAGTTGACCCTGTACTTGCCAGTAATAGGCATGGCTTTTCTTGAGCTTAGGGGAGCACATATTTGCAGTCGACATAATTTGGGACATTGGGACATTTGAATTCAACAAGGCCAAATTGGGGATATTCTGTTGGGTCAAAACAACTCCATCAGGGGAGGCACCAAGCCAGGGCGTAGAGGGGTGAATGACAAGGCCACAAGGGGAGTAGTTCACGTTTGCCAGTCTACTGTATTCAGCTGCTACTGTGGGCTCCATCTCTGCACCTCTCCTCATTTCTGCAGTCTGCCTTGTACCTTTGAGTATTCGCTCTGCAAGAGAGTTAGCAGAGCTCTCACCTCTGACGTGACAATCTCTCTAAACCTAGAGGCAGTAACCCTGGGTTTGCGGAGCAGATGCCACTCTGAGCTAGAGCTTTGCTCACGGGTAGCCTCCTCAATTTTGTGAGACATTTCTAAATCAACAGATAAGCTGTTAATATGCAGTTGCTCCTCTTCTGAGCACACCAGCGGTAAATCACATGGCAAGATCACATACCCCTCTATGGGCAAGTGGGTGTTGGTGGTGTGTCAGTGTGAAGTGTGGTGTACCGAGACGTCAAAGCAGGCATCTGATAGGACAGAACACTGCCCTCCTGCACATCCCGAAGGCACTTTCCACAAGGGGCTTGTCAGGTCTCATGTTCATTGTGGTCACAAGCGGTCTGTCTTCAATGCTGAACGCTGAGTATGCCTCCGTAACTCTGAACAGGCAGGGATCTGGTAATGGCCCCACCATGCCTCTGTAACTCTGAACAGGCAGGGATCTGGTAATGGCCCCACCATGCCTCTGTAACTCTGAACAGGCAGGGATCTGGTAATGGCCCCACCATGCCTCTGTAGCTCTGAACAGGCAGGGATCTGGTAATGGCCCCACCATGCCTCTGTAGAATCCACTCCTACAAAGAATGGCAAAGACAATATAGCACATTAATGTGACAAAGGTTAGGAATACAGCACCAGAATTATGAATTTAAAAAACACAGGAAACACAATTTTCCAGCTAAAATGACCTCACTCCAGTCTGCACCATCCTATCAGGTACGGCTTGGTGAACACCATGGAGTTGATGGCCCTGGCTTCACACCCTTAAGGAAAAGACAAGTACTGTTCGTTGAGTCACTTTAAAACAGAAACTCTGTGAAAGATTACAAGTATTTGAACCTCATTGAAATTACCATTGTTCGCGGCTTGTGCCATTGCTGTTCCGATTCAGTACAGCTATGCACAGGTGGCACAACTGACATGTTCAGTTCAGTGTAATGTGCTGTTTGGAACAGCAATGCTACCGTGTGATTGCACTAAACAGTTCCTGCAACACAGGAGCGCTGGTTGTGCGTGAGCACCACTGGTGATGAATCACGAAGCGTTATCTAAAAAAGAGAGAAGAAATACTAGTGACTAGTAACCTCACTTGTGGCAAATGAGCCAGGAGGTTATGAGTAGAATTATTGGTTATTTTTACTGACCCATTATCCGAGAAGAAGCATGTATTCCTGAATGCTTGGTGTTACCCTCTTACCCTACAATACCACAATGAACTTTCTTTGGAAACTAAGATGCCTTGAAAATTGTATTAAAGCAGTTTTGACTATATATTTGAACCCCCATACTTACACATCCATAATCAATGTAATAATATCTGACCAATCAGCTGTGATAAAGCAGTAGGACACTGTAGGACAAGTAGGACACTGTTGATTTTTCTAAGTAGCAGCCAGATGAATGTTATTTCTAAGTTCAGGTGTTTATAGTCTTCTGGCCTGTGGATGAAGCTGTCTCTGTGTCTGGTGGTTTTAGTCCGGATGCTGCGGTAACCGCCTGCCAGACTGCAGCAGACAGAACCGTTTGTGGCTGGGGTGATGGGGGTATTTTATAATCCTGAGGGCTTTCTTTAAGGTTAACCTGGTATTTTTACTCCACTACATTTATTTAGTTACTTTACAGATTTGGATTAATGATGTGGAATATAAACAACCCTTAAATCAGACTTTAGTTACACCTGAGTGAAATTCAGGGAAGGTGATTGTCAAGTGCCAACAATCAGGAGAGATATTTGATAGTTGGTGCTTGAGAAGACTAAATATTTATCTGCAGATCCATTTAAAGCATATTCATAACTCGTTATTCTCTAATAGTTCATTAAAGACTGTATATAATTGCTATTTTGCACATCCCTTTCAAGATTTCAAGATTTTCTAAGGTTTATTGACATATCATATACACAACAGTGTAGTTATGCAATGAATGAACAACTTGGGTCACAGATTCATCATGCATTACAAGACATCTATCAATGTGTGTATACTTCCACCATTACACTGTCGTATTCTGCACATTTCTTTAAATAAAGCCGTATTAGTTAGCACATCCTCCTATCAGGCACTAAACTGTTTTACTCTAGATATCATTTGAGTATCTTCTTGATATTTTCTATTCTATATTTATAATTGACCTTCTACTTTCCCTATTTTGTATGTACTCTTAATATTTAAATGTTTTCATAAAATAACACATTCAAAAGTGCTTTACAAAAATGAAAGACATTAAGAAAAAGGCATTTTAAACAGTCATTAAAATCAACACAATCTTCCTGCATTGCAATTACTCTAAACGTGCAATAACGTGCTTTAACCAGTAGGTGGTTTGGGTTAAGTCAAGTCAAGTCAAGTTTACAGTGTTAACAAAATAAAATATATTTCCGGTTTAGTTTACGACGAATATTATTTTGTATTGTTTTGATATTTGTAACACAAAAGCGATGGAAAAAACCCATAGCAAACAAAAAAAAGATGGTCTTAACATGACCCAGTTGTCTAATAGTTAATAAAAACAATAATATCAAAACAAAATATTACTACTAACTTTATTGTGAAATTAAAACAGAACGGTAAAAGAATAGTTTCCGGTCTATTCTGATGCCCGATCTCTGTAGATAAATAAAGAACTACGACAGATGTGTAATATTTAATGCAGCCAAACCATGTATTACAATGCATTCATGTGATGACTTTCAAAGAGTAAAGCAAGCACTGCTGAATAAAGTATGATTTTCTCTTTTACGAAACGTTTTTTCATATGGAATGCAGTTGGAGGTCAACCAATCAAAGAGCTTGAGGACTGATCACAGGGTTTGTCAAGCTAAGCACATGGTGTGTAGTCCCAAACGATAGCTGAGGATTCTGGGTAGTGTAGTGTCTTCTGCCGTCCAAAACTCAGAAAAAATATTTGTTTCTCCGAATCGAAGGGGGAAAATACAAAAGCATTGCACACAATTCAAACCAATCAATGTTGTGTAATTAACAAGGATAATCTGGTGTTTTTTAGTCGATGAGTAGTGCAGATATCACTGTAAAATCATTCGACAGTAAGGAGAATAGGCTACTTACTTCCGGGTGTAACATTCTCCGTTATCCAATGGGAATGGACGCTCGTAATACAATACAGGGGACATGATCATTATCTTTTAAATAACGTTAACTAAAGGGAACAATCTATTTGACACAGCTGAAGCTCTGGCCTTCCTTAAAAACTAACTAATTTAATAAAAATCACAGTTGCATTACAACAATGCACTGTTTTTTGAGAACACAAATTCGTAACTAATGTAATTTTTACATTCTGACGAAAAATAAAAATAATTATGAATACAAATAAAATAAAAGAAGCCTCCCGTGAGTTACTACAAGCTATAAAGTAGATTTAAAAAACGTTGTATAGAATAAAAGCTCACTGTGGGACGTTGTTAGAAATGCGTGTGTGCACCACGACAAAGGAGCCTCATTCACTTTACATTGGGGTTGTTTGCGTGGTGCCGACACGTAAATGTAACAAAGTTTGTGACTCCACCACGCATTGTGGTTGTTAAGGAGTCGTGGTGAGTCACGCATTCTGGTGAGATCAGGTTGACTTTTCTCCTGAGTGCCGTGGTTCATTGCTTATTAATGTGTTTCAGCGGCATTTACCGACCGCTGCAGTGCTGCTCGTCAACCGGAGTTTATTCTCCGGGCAGCGGCCGCTGTAAAGTATTCACTGTATGACTGTAACACAAGCAGCTGATACATATCCCCAATTCCCCATAAGTGAATGTGTTTCAGTATGAATTGATGCTGTTTGGCATCACAACGCTGTTACGAAAGTTTCTCTGGTATAAAATGGGTGAAGTTACCATAGCAACCGAAGCTAAACTGACTATAACTTGACTACTTATGCTATCCTATTGTGGCATAAGCCGTTTTCTACAGGCACATTTTACCGGCGTATTTTTCATTATGATTCTACTTGTGATAGTCGGACATGACAACCTGTGCAGCCATGTATCGATTCCATCCGATAGCTGCTATAATACAAAACTAAACGTCTGCCTGCTCTCCACAATGATCAATAACAGCGAACGGATGGTCAAAGTCAGGTACAAATAAACAGATTCACACGAAGCCTGGTTAGTGTTGCCTGACTTATAAAGTGTGTTTTTTTTATAAGTGTGTGGTTGCATTCTAGTCCCTTTGCTCAGCGCTACTGCTTGTTACAACTTTCATTGCCGTACTCGCCCATAAACGTAATCAAAAACAAGGTATTTAATTAATACTTAGAATATTAATGACTAAAGAAATAGATTTGAAAATGTACAGTAAAGAAACACTCAGCCATGCATGAAATAACAAATCGCAAAATAATACGGGTAATGTTTTGACCCATGTTGTGCCTTAGAAGTGTAGTGATACAAACATGATTTTTATTCAAAAAGTAAGAAAGGTAAAAATAAAAATTAGAATTGGTGTTGATCCAAAACAGGTTAATTGAGGAATACCTGGAATCCTGAATGATTAAAGTAATTTATTGCAAAGATATTTACAATTAAAACTAATTCAGATCACTTTTGACGCATGTTGGTTGTATGTTGTGTAACAAAGGGTTACCATGACAGCTGTAATGTTCACTCTTTTGACAGAGCACCAGTGGACAGTGAAGACTATGGAAGAGAAGATGTGATGGCTTTGTGTGGAAAGCTGCTGACGCCAGCCGGTGTCCCTCTCATCAGTCTCTCCAGGCAGCACCCAGCTATTCTTCTTCCATCTTGCAGATGAAAATACTTTGATATGTGAGTAATAACTAACTTGTGTCTAACATAATATTGAATGTGTTTTAGTAAGTATTTAAAAATAATAATAAGAGTCTGAGTTTGAAAAATATGAACAACTCTTCATAGAGCCACATCCACAAAGCTCAACCTGATCTCACCAGAATGCGTGACTCCACCACGACTCCTTAACACCACAATGCGTGGTGGAGTCACGAACTTTGTTACATTTGCGTGTCGGTACCAGCAAACAACCCCAATGTAAAGTGAATGAGGCTCCTTTGTCGTGGTGCACACACACATTTCTACAACGTGCATTGTGTGTAATGCAACTGTTAATTTTATTAAATTAGTTTGTTTTTAAGGAAGGCCAGAGCTTCAGCTGTGTCAAATAGATTGTTCCCTTTAGTTAACGTTATTTAAAAGATAATGATCATGTCTTGTATTACGAGCGTCCATTCCCATTGGATAACGGAGAATTTTACACCCGGAAGTAAGTAGCCTATTCTCCTTACTGTCGATTGATTTTACAGTGATATCTGCACTACTCATCGACTAAAAAACACCAGATTATCCTTGTTAATTACACAACATTGATTGGTTTGAATTGTGTACAATGCTTTTGTATTTTCCCCCTTCGATTCGGAGAAACAAATATATTTTCGGAGTTTTTGGACTGCAGAAGACACTACACTACCCAGAATCCTCAGCTATCGTTTGGGACTACACCATGAACCCCGTGATCAGTCCTCAAGTTCTTTGATTGGTTGACCTCCAACTGCATTCCATATGAAAAAAAACGTTTCGTAAAAGAGAAAATCATACTTTATTCAGCAGTGCTTGCTTTACTCTTTGATAGTCATCACATGAATGCATTGTAATAAATGGTTTGGCTGCATTACATATTACACATCTGTCTTAGTTATTTATTTATCTACAGAGATCGGGCATCAGAATACACCGGAAACTATTCTTTTACCGTTCTGTTTTAATTTCACAATAAAGTTAGTAGTAATATTTTGTTTGATATTATTGTTTTTTATTAACTAGACGACTGGGTCATGTTAAGACCATCTTTTTTTGGTTCCTATGGGTTTTTTCCACCCCTTTATGTTACAAATATCAAAACAATAACAAAATAATATTCGTCGTAAACTAAACCGGAAACAGCAGTATATTTTATTTTGTTATCACTGTAAACTTGACCCAAACCACCAAACCACCTACTGGTTAAAGCACGTTATTGCACGTTTAGAGTAATTGCAATGCAGGAAGATTGTGTTGCTTTTTAATGACTGTTTAAAATGCCTTTTTCTTAATGTCTTTCATTTTTGTAACGCACTTTTGAATGTGTTATATTTTATGAAAACATTCAAATATTAAGAGTACATACAAAATAGTGGGAAAGTAGAAGGTCAATTATATAAATATAGAATAGAAAATATCAAGAAGATACTCAAATGATATCTAGAGTAAAACAGTTTAGTGCCTGATAGGAGGATGTGCTAACTAATAAGGCTTTAATTAAAGAAATGTGCAGAATACGACAGTGTAATGGTGGAAGTATACACACATTGATAGATGTCTTGTAATGCACTGTTGATGAAACTGTGACCCAAGTTGTTCATTCATTGCATAACTACACTGTTGTGTATATGATATGTCAATAAACCTTAGAAAATCTTGAAATCTTGAAAGGGATGTGCAAAATAGCAATTATATACAGTCTTTAATGAACTATTAGAGAATAACGAGTAATGAATATGCTTTAAACGGATCTGCAGATAAATATTTAGTCTTCTCAAGCACCAACTATCAAATATCTCGCCCGATTGTTGGCACTTGACAATCACCTTCACTGAATTTCATTCAGGTGTAACTAAAGTCTGATTTAAGGGTTGTTTATATTTCACATCATTAATCCAAATCTGTAAAGTAACTAAAATAAATGTAGTGGACCCCAGCCACAAACGGTTCTGTCTGCTGCCGTCTGGCAGGCGGTACCACAGCATTCGGACTAAAACCACCAGACACAGAGACAGCTTCATCCCACAGGCCAGAAGACTATTAAACACCTGAACTTAGAAATAACATTCATCTGGCTGCTACTTAGAAATTATTTATCTAATATATCATATTCCAATCACTTGTATATAGACTCTTATTGCACTATTTCACTATTTTTTCTGTGTATCTGTTTTATTGCGTAGCACTGATGGAGGAGCCTGTGACCTAAGGGGGGGGGGGGGGGGGGGGGGGGGTAGGACACGTTCGATTCCTGTTTGAATAGTGTGCCGTCGATGGGGTTTCATTCCATTTCAAAGTCCTTTGGACCCTCTGTGTAAACGTCGCGCATCCAATCACAGAGGTTGAGGACTGATCACGGGGTTTGTCAAGCTAAGCACATGGTGTAGTCCCAAACGATAGCTGAGGATTCTGGGTAGTGTAGTGTCTTCTGCCGTCCAAAATGAAAATATATTTGTTTCTCCGAATCGAAGGGGTAAAATACAAAAGCATTGTACACAATTCAAACCAATCAATGTTGTGTAATTAACAAGGACAATTTGGTGTTTTTTAGTCGATGAGTAGTGCAGATATCACTGTAAAATCAATCGACAGTAAGGAGAATAGGCTACTTACTTCCGGGTGTAAAATTCTCCGTTATCCAATGGGAATGGACGCTCGTAATACAATACAGGGGACATGATCATTATCTTTTAAATAACGTTAACTGAAGGGAACAATCTATTTGACACAGCTGAAGCTCTGGCCTTCCTTAAAAACAAACTAATTTAATAAAAATAACAGTTGCATTACACACAATGCACGTTGTAGAAATGCGTGTGTGCACCACGACAAGGAGCCTCATTCACTTTACATTGGGGTTGTTGCGTGGTGCCGACACGCAAATGTAACAAAGTTCGTGACTCCACCACGCATTGTGGTGTTAAGGAGTCGTGGTGGAGTCACGCATTCTGGTGAGATCAGGTTGACAAAGCTTTAAAGTTGTAGGAAGCCGAAGCATTGCATTCGTGCCAGCGCCTAGTTGTAGTTTCTAAGGTATTAGAAAGTTGGTTTTTCTGGAAGGTGTTTAGCATTTGATCAATTCCCTTGGGATGCTATCAAGAACTATTTTACAATCAAGTGTGTGTGTGTTTAAGTTTCCAACCCTGCTTCAAAGGTCCATCATACAAGATAGGGGATCTATTGGCAGCTGCTGATAATAACATTCATCATTATGGTTTACTAATTGTTGTACTTTTGTCCTCTAGGTTGCACTGCCACATCTACAGTAGCGCAGAATGGACAGAGGAAACATGATTGGGCCTCAAGTTTTTTGCAGCCAATATACATTCTCCTACAAACTTGGGATAGGAGGGTGAGTGAACAAGTTATCCATTGGTTGGAACCTACCATTGTTAGACGTACTAAATCCTGCACAATGCTCCTTCAAATTGACAATGTGAACATATGTCGCCATTTTGTAATTTCTGTTATTTTTAGTTGAGAATGTTTCAAAGTACTCTTAAAAAATGTAGTCTGCCGTGGTTCCATTCCATTTCAAAGAGCTGTTGACGCTCAGGGTAACCTTGTCACACTGCCACTCCAACCTCTAATCACAGTGCTTGATGACTAGTCACAAGGTTTGTAAAGCAAGGTGGATGTTGTAGTCCCAAACGATAGCTGGGGATTCTGGGTAGTGTAGTGTCTTCGGAAACTGTAGTATCTAAACTCCTTTTGTTTCTCTGAATCGAAGGTTAAAAAACACAAAAGCATTGTACTCAATTTAAACCAATTAATATTGTGTAATTAACAAGAATAAACTGATGTTTTTTAGTGGATGAGTAATGCAGATATCACTGTGTAATCATTTGACAGTGAGGGGAATATATCCGGTTTTATTATGAAAACTTCGAGACCGGAAAAACTGTTTTCACCCACGCTAACTTTACATGGAAGCTGCCGCATATACACGTTCTCCTGGCGAGACCTCAGATCATCTTCGTAAATATCTATCAAACTATAGATCCTACACATCCACTGGATGTGGATTCTAAAAGTACAATATACACTTCTCGCTAGAAATCTAATCAAAAAGCATTTTAATGGCCAAACTATTGCACAATTTAGGATTTTCCAGAGAGGGTTATTTGTGAATAAATGGGAGCATGTTGTTTCTTACACGACCACTAGAGGTGCTACACTTTAAAACGTGGCTATGGGTCGTAATCTAAGCTGCTTAAACAATCGACCTATTTGGTAGTTTGTTGTAGGAGGACAGGCTGCTATATTCCCTGGGAATGTGATGCTCCATTACGCATGGTGAAATGGACATGGGTTATTAATTGAGTAGGTGTGTTTTTGTACTTCTGGTAACGGACGGACCAGTGGGGCGTGGACTACTTCCTGCTTCGCCCTTAACCCAATAGCGACAGCCTTAAAGGGCGAAGCCTTATACGATATAGCACTGGGGTTACGTACTGTAACCCAGCTTCTATGAGTATAGAGTGGCAAAGCCCCTCCCCTTCCGGTGGACCTCCATGGGACCTTATTTCGAAAAAATTATGTATTGAAGTCAATGGAGAGAGAAAGATTATGTTTCGATCCCGTTTGAATTGTGCCACAAATTACACATATGATGTTTGTCAATTTAAAAGATAATTTTGCAAGTCAAAAAAAAAAAAACACATTTGTTTGTGTGAAACGCTGAATGAACTACATCTCTGGTCTCGCAGAGCAACACACGTCACCAAGATGGCCGTCACTACTGTCTTGTCAACAAAACGATTGGCTACCCTCACTATCACCACAAGGAAACACGTCCTGAAGAATGTCATGCAAAGCTGCCTGCCTGCCTGCCTTTGATTCTCCCTGAACTGCCTGGTCTTTTTAATGTTTAATGTCAACCATTTGTGCAGATAGCATGAAGTAGAAAAGATCGGCGATCGGCGATGCTAGCGTTAGCATTTATCCCCCGGGCTTAAATTGTGTATTATATAATGATCACACCGGTGACAGTACTCTTCAAAAGGTTCACGAAATATGACTATTACTCTTACTGTTTAACATTTTTGGGTTACTTAATGTTACTTCATATTAAGGCTAATAAAAATGACAAGGCTAAGACTGTAATGCTAACTAACGTGCTAGCTACTAGCTAGGCAGCTAACTTGATCCAGCCACTTCTGTTCCTTTCATCAGACGGGAAGCGAAAGAACGAGCAAGACCCATTGCTGGTATGATAACAACCTGGTACTAAGCACACAGGCATCTTGTTAAAGTTATCTTATCTTAGCCAGCGCCATATAGATAGATTATATCTATATGGCGCTGATCATAGCTATCTCTTAGTGGAGGAAAACAATTGGATTAAGTCTGTCGGTGCTGCACATGTGCAGTGGGATTACCCAATAGGCTACATGCACTAGGGTCTGAGACGTACTTCCGCCTTAGCCGTAATACTGCTTGGGAGCTTCCGGTTTGCTTCCGGTCTGCGTAGCTGAGCGTCCACAAATGTTTTACTGTTTAAATCTATGGTTTAAATATGAGTCGACGGAAGATTTTCAAAACGGAGCATTTGCAAAGACAAGTAAAGAACTACTCCGAGCACTGCTGTGTCCCACTTTGTACGGCGTCAGCTAAATTTAACGGGGTCCTAAGTTTCCATGGCTTTCCGACCGAACTCGAGCTGCGAAGACAGTGGCTGGTTAAAATACGACGCGATAACTTCACAATCTCCTCTCACTCCAAGGTCTGCAGTCGTCACTTCGCTACGGATCAACTAATAGAGCCAAAAACCCTTGATGGCCGTAGGAGGCTTGTGAAAGGTGCTGTACCAACTCTGTTTGAGTGGAATCACTTCACTGCTCAAACACCGCGGGCTAGTGTTTGGGAGAGAAGGGAGCGGCCCACTGAACCAGTCTCTCGGGAGGAGCAGGAAGAGCACATCGATGTCCGTGACCATGATTACTGCTCAGCCCCTGAACCAGCTTCACTGGACATGTCCTCTCAAGCTACAGAAGACAACTCCAAAACAGTGGAGGATCTGCAGAAGCAACTGCAGGAGTTAAGAGTCCAGCGAGAGTTTTGCTTACAGCGGTTTGCTGGCTCCGACGACAACATCCGATTCTATACCAGGTAATGCTTTGGCTAAATTCTATCCAAGTTTTTGAGATGGGTTACATGTTACTGCTGTATATTACTATACCTGCACCAAGTGCCTTCTTAATCAGTCTATTTGAATTGTAATGTATTATAGCAAACAAGAGGAAAGCATTAGCCCATGTGTGTCAGTTAACGAGTCATTAATGACTGACATGTGTCTTTTGTGTACAGATTCCCGAGCTATAACCACCTGATGGCCTTCTGGTTTTTGATTGAGCCTTCCATTTATAAAATGGTTCGTGTCACAAGAGCGATATCAGCTGCCAAGAGGAATGAAGAAGTGGTTACACACGCACGTCCATCAACGGTAGGCTACATTTCTTTTAACACACACTCTAAACACAAACTGAAGGGAAAATGTTTCTCTCACATTTCATTGCTTTCGTGTAGGCTAAAAGGCTAAAGTACTCAATCCTTTTTGAATACATCAGAGAACTAAAGCAACTTAATGTTTTTCCCATGGTGTGCTACACTCATGACATTAATATAGTACCCTTTTTTTGTTTTTATCTTCCAGAGACAGCTGCTTCAGCCAATTGACGAGTTCTTCCTTTTTCTCTGCTTCCTGTCGGTGGGTTTGAAAGAAAGGGACCTTGCAAACCACTTCAACATACACCAGTCCACTGTGAGCCGCATCATTGCAACATGGACAAGTTTTCTTACAACTTTATTGGGGTCACAGTGCATCTGGCTTACACCTGCAGAAGTTCAAGCCCACCTCCCAGAGGCATTCAAATATTTCCCAGACACACAGGTGATCCTGGATTGCACAGAGCTGAGGTGTCAAACACCATCCTCACTCCTCCTCCAAAGTGAAATGTATTCTACATACAAATCTCACTGCACCATGAAAGCCCTGGTTGGCATAGCCCCACATGGCGCAGTGACATGTGTTTCCAGTCTGTACGGTGGTTCTGTCAGCGACAAGGAGATTTTCAAACAGTCTGGAATAGCTGCGTTGTTGACTGAAAACATGGCAGTGATGGTAGATAAGGGCTTCCTGATCAGCGATTGCTGCAAATGCAAAGTGTACTGCCCACCTTTTCTGTCGAAGCAGAAGCAAATGCCAGCCTATCAGGTGAGGGAGACACAGGCCATTGCCAGACTGAGGGTTCATGTGAAGCGTGTCATCAGGAGGATAAAAGAGAACAAACTTTTTGATGGCGTCATCCTCCTGTCCCATGCCTACAACATCACCCAGCTGTTTGCAGTAGCATGTATGCTGTCAAACTATCAGAACAAAGCACTGGTCAAGAAATGGGTGAAATAAGACAAGATGATGACACCTGTGCAGGTAGCTGTGAGTAAGCTGGGCGAGCACACCGTGTTGCCTGACACACGCTAGTGTTTTGTTTGAATAAATGGTAAATAGCAAATTACAATGCGTTGATGATTTCTTACAAATGCAATGATTTACTATTCATTACAAAAAAATCACTTCACTTTATTGTCTTTTTAAATACAATTGTATATTTATTTACATATATGAAATGTGAACAAACAAACAATATAAACAATATATATCAAAAACAAAATATTAAAATCACATTTTGTTGTCATTCAAAACTAGGGTTGGGTACCGAGAACCGGTTCCGAACCGGAACCGGTTCCAACATTTCGATTCCAACGGCATCATTTAGAAATGTGAATTTCGGTTCCGCTTTTCGATGCCTGAGGAAATGTTTCTCGCCGCTCTCCGTAGCCTACTATATGCCTGCAGCGGGGCGGGAGATGTAGCGTTGTACCTACACTTTCTACAGTGTAACCTGAGACCAGGGCCGGCCCATCGCACTGGCATTATAGATGTTCGCCTAGGGCGCCAGATCTGTGGAGGCGCTGCGCTGGCAGCTCTGGGAGGAAAACAATTTGTTTTGACCGTTGGTGCTCATCCTAATTGTTGGCCTTGATGTAACAACATTCATAATTAAGTAAATGTAATACCCTTTTCATCCCGGTTACAATTTTCATTTCCCCTGTACGATGGGCGCTGCAAGTGATGAAAATGGGGGATGTTGGCTTATCTGGCAACCGCAGCTCACAGCCAACGTGCGAGTGAGCGAGGGAGAAAGGGAGGGCGCTGTTGTTATTAGCATCTGGTGCTAGCTGCTCTAACGGAAGAAGAAGATGTTTCTACAATGATGTGGAAGAGAGTCCTCTCCAGTCAGACTAAAGGAGGTAAAGGACTCTGAGGGTTGAGATAGTTCACTTTAGTCTAAGTTATCTCAGTGGGTCTCAAACGTTTTGATCACAATTTACGTAAACACATATTTCCAAGGCTCTCCTTTATAATTATTGGGATAAAACAGGTTTGAAATCATTCCAATGTATACTATAGGACAGTAAACCAGACATATCGTTTTAAACTGGAGAGATACAAAAAATATGCATAAATAAAATAGTAAAATAAGATATGAATGAACAACAAAAATAAAATACGTTACATGTATTTGTTATTGGCTATGGTAGGTTACTGGTTATGTTCACATACTTATTTAATTATTCAAATGTGAACCGATCTTTTTCATATGGGTGTTTAGAGTTGTACCCCCTAGATCTAGTCTCTAGTAATTCTGCTTAAAGTGTACCAGATTGAAGCATTTTACTTCAAAATGTTCAAACCTTTCTTCCCGGTATGCCTGAGAGGCAGATATGCTGGTTTTTCTCAACAAGAACTGTTCTTTAAAAGTTGGACTGTTGCACTGTTGTAGCTTCAGTGGTTCTCAGGTTGCAGTTACATAGCAGTGAATATAAACAGACTGATTAATGTGAATATTACTGTAAACTAACCTGTGTAAAAGTTTCTCGAATAAATGTAATTTTTTTTGGTGGAAGAAGCATGTATCATTTTTTTTACCCTGCCCCTCAAAGAACCGGAATCGAGAACCGTTAAGAACCGGAATCGAAAAGTAGAATCGGAATCGGAATCGTGGAAATTCAAACGATACCCAACCCTATTCAAAACACATGATTGAGGGATTGCCTCCTAAAAACAATGGCGGCTGAGCCAGGGTCTAGCAGCTAACTGCTCACAGAGTTATCAATGGCTGCAGTGCCCACTACTTTTTTAATGACAGGTACTTCGGCATGTATGTGTACAAAAAAAAAGTCTACTTTTTCTCTGATTGCTCTTTGCACTTCTGGATCTGTGTATATTCTTTGCACCAGGTAGTCCTCCTGTGCCCACACTACAAAGTCACACCACTGCATCTCAGACACAAGAAGTTGACCCTGTACTTGCCAGTAATAGGCATGGCTTTTCTTGAGCTTAGGGGAGCACATATTTGCAGTCGACATAATTTGGGACATTGGGACATTTGAATTCAACAAGGCCAAATTGGGGATATTCTGTTGGGTCAAAAACAACTCCATCAGGGGAGGCACCAAGCCAGGGCGTAGAGGGGTGAATGACAAGGCCACAAGGGGAGTAGTTCACGTTTGCCAGTCTACTGTATTCAGCTGCTACTGTGGGCTCCATCTCTGCACCTCTCCTCATTTCTGCAGTCTGCCTTGTACCTTTGAGTATTCGCTCTGCAAGAGAGTTAGCAGAGCTCTCACCTCTGACGTGACAAATCTCTCTAAACCTAGAGGCAGTAACCCTGGGTTTGCGGAGCAGATGCCACTCTGAGCTAGAGCTTTGCTCACGGGTAGCCTCCTCAATTTTGTGAGACATTTCTAAATCAACAGATAAGCTGTTAATATGCAGTTGCTCCTCTTCTGAGCACACCAGCGGTAAATCACATGGCAAGATCACATACCCCTCTATGGGCAAGTGCGGTGTTGGTGGTGTGTCAGTGTGAAGTGTGGTGTACCGAGACGTCAAAGCAGGCATCTGATAGGACAGAACACTGCCCTCCTGCACCATCCCGAAGGCACTTTCCACAAGGGGCTTGTCAGGTCTCATGTTCATTGTGGTCACAAGCGGTCTGTCTTCAATGCTGAATGCTGAGCCTCCGTAACTCTGAACAGGCAGGGGTCTGGTGATGGCCCCACCATGCCTCTGTAACTCTGAACAGGCAGGGATCTGGTGATGGCCCCACCATGCCTCTGTAACTCTGAACAGGCAGGGATCTGGTAATGGCCCCACCATGCCTCTGTAGCTCTGAACAGGCAGGGATCTGGTAATGGCCCCACCATGCCTCTGTAGAATCCACTCCTACAAAGAATGGCAAAGACAATATAGCACATTAATGTGACAAAGGTTAGGAATACAGCACCAGAATTATGAATTTAAAAAACACAGGAAACACAATTTTCCAGCTAAAATGACCTCACTCCAGTCTGCACCATCCTATCAGGTACGGCTTGGTGAACACCATGGAGTTGATGGCCCTGGCTTCACACCCTTAAGGAAAAGACAAGTACTGTTCGTTGAGTCACTTTAAAACAGAAACTCTGTGAAAGATTACAAGTATTTGAACCTCATTGAAATTACCATTGTTCGCGGCTTGTGCCATTGCTGTTCCGATTCAGTACAGCTATGCACAGGTGGCACAACTGACATGTTCAGTTCAGTGTAATGTGCTGTTTGGAACAGCAATGCTACCGTGTGATTGCACTAAACAGTTCCTGCAACACAGGAGCGCTGGTTGTGCGTGAGCACCACTGGTGATGAATCACGAAGCGTTATCTAAAAAAGAGAGAAGAAATACTAGTGACTAGTAACCTCACTTGTGGCAAATGAGCCAGGAGGTTATGAGTAGAATTATTGGTTATTTTTACTGACCCATTATCCGAGAAGAAGCATGTATTCCTGAATGCTTGGTGTTACCCTCTTACCCTACAATACCACAATGAACTTTCTTTGGAAACTAAGATGCCTTGAAAATTGTATTAAAGCAGTTTTGACTATATATTTGAACCCCCATACTTACACATCCATAATCAATGTAATAATATCTGACCAATCAGCTGTGATAAAGCAGTAGGACACTGTAGGACAAGTAGGACACTGTTGAGATTCCCTTAAGGTAAACTAATGTTTAACTGAAACTCAATAAACAGGGGGGAACACAGTGGCAATGTTGCCTGCCTACACTCAAACGGTGTGCTGTCTCGCTCTTCCTCGTTGACCTGTAGCACAAGGCTCTCGAGCTGACCTCCCTTAGCAAAAAAATCTATAGAATACTATAGAAAAATCTATGGACAAATTCTATAGAACATTTCTGTAGAATACTACAGGATTTTTGCGGATATACTATAGAAATTGCCTACGTGTTTTACTATAGATTCTGGGAAATAATCTATAGAAAAATCTATGGACAAATTCTATAGAAAATGTCTGTAGAATACTACAGGATTTTTGCGGATATACTATAGAAATTGCCTACGTGTTTTACTATAGATTCTGGGAAATAATCTATAGAAAAATCTATGGACACATTCTATACAAAATGTCTGTAGAATACTACAGGATTTTTGCGGATATACTATAGAAATTGCCTACGTGTTTTACTATAGATTCTGGGAAATAATCTATAGAATACTATAGTATAGAAAATATACACTGTAGATGGTTTTTTTGTAGAAAATAGTCCTATAGAAAACCCCATGGATGCTTTCTATAGAACTGTTCTGGAGAATACCATAGAATTTGTGACCTATATTCCATAGAATCTATTGATGTTTCTATAGAATTTCTGTAGAATATACTGCAGAATATTGGCAAATATTCTATAGAATGTACCTATGGATTTTACTATAGATTCTGCATAATAATCGATAGAACATTGCTATTGTTTTCTATAAAATGGTTCTGCAGAATTTATAACATTAATTTACGGGAATTGTCCTTAAATATTTTACAGGTTTTACAGATGTATCTGCTCTTTTTACAGTCAATAACGTTTAATAAAAGTACAGCACTAAAACTTCTATGGGCAAAAAAACCGGAAAAAACGGTCAAATGACTGGCAGCAGGCTGCCAAACAAAAACCATAAAATTAAAGTAAAAATACTTTAACTGAAATAAAGTGCAAAAGCAATTAGTATACAGAAATTGTCCTTAAATATTTTAGAGGAAACTTTCCTCTCTTTTCAAAATCCATTGTCTTAAAATGTTACATTAAAATACCTTAAATAAAGTTCTGATGAGAAAAACAGTTTTTTACATTTTCTTTTATTAGATTTGTATGATCAAACACTAAAATAAATACAGAACCTAAAGAGCTAGAATACTGTTATTTTACAGCTTTTTTCTAACATATTCCAATCAAACAGGTTCAACAAAATGACATCACAAAATGTTCTGTAGGAAACAATTACTCTGAAAACTTAAAATTATTTGTAGAATTATAGTACAACTAATGAATACAGCATTTCATATTTAAACATCATACTTATAAACAGTAGAAACAAAAAGTAAGTTGAATTTTTTAAGATTACTTTGAAACATTCAACTGAAAATAACAGAAATGGCAAAATGGCGACATATGTTCACATTGTCAATGTGAAGGAGCAGTGTGCAGGATTTAGTACGTCTAACAATGGGGATGTAGGTTCCAACCAATGGATAGCTTGTTCACTCACCCTCCTATCCCAAGTTTGTAGGATAATGTATATTGGCTGCAAAAAACTTGAGGCCCAATCATGTTTCCTCTGTCCATTCTGTGCTACTGTAGACGTGGCAGTGCAACCTAGAGGACAAAAAGATCAGAATTAGAAACGGGTTTATTGCCAGGTATGTTCACACGTATGAGGAGGTGTCGTACATACAAATAAAAAAATGTAAAAACTACACAGATAGCGAACTATATTAAGAAATAGAATGCAATAAATTATAGAATATAAAATATTGGCAGTAAGCAATATTTAAACATTGCATTATTTACCATCCTGTGATCTCCATGCAGAGTCTGCGTTGTGGCTGAGGTAAAGTGTCAGTGGGGGGGGGGGGGGGTGGGCCTTGTTGAGGTGCCGAGAGGTTCTGGTCCTGATGGAGAGAGGTTTTGGTCCTGATGGAGAGGTTTTGGTCCTGATGGAGAGAGGTTCTGGTCCTGATGGAGAGAGGTGTTCTGGTCCTGATGGAGAGAGGTTCTGGTCCTGATGAAGAGAGGTTCTGGTCCTGATGGAGAGAGGTTCTGGTCCTGATGGAGAGAGGTTTTGGTCCTGATGGAGAGAGGTTCTGGTCCTTATGGAGAGAGGTTCTGGTCCTGATGAGAGAGGTGTTGGTCCTGATGGAGAGAGGTTCTGGTCCTGATGGAGAGAGGTGTTCTGGTCCTGATGGAGAGGTTCTGGTCCTGATGAAGAGAGGTTCTGGTCCTGATGGAGAGAGGTTCTGGTCCTGATGGAGAGAGGTTCTGGTCCTGATGGAGAGAGGTTTTGGTCCTTATGGAGAGAGGTTCTGGTCCTGATGGAGAGAGGTGTTGGTCCTGATGGAGAGAGGTTCTGGTCCTGAGGGAGAGAGGTTCTGGTCCTGATGGTGCGCAGCCTCCAGCCAGAGGGTTGTGTTGAAGGCAGAGCTGAAGTCCCCAAACAGGATCCTGGCATAGGTTCCTGCTGTGTCCAGGTGCTGGAGGAGGAAGTGAAGTGATAACTATTAGTAAACCATAATGATGGATGTTATTATCAGGGCATTGATTATTTTATAAGTTTAGAAGGGGGGAACATAGTCTAACAACAGTTAGCTTTTGTTAATTTTACCTCGAGACAAACTTGTGAGACTTGTTTCTGAAATCCCTTTCTCTTAAAGTGAATAAATAAAAAATAAAACAATGGAGGTGACCCTAAAACTAACCACTGGATTGCTTGTCTAACATGACCTAGTCCATAAGTGAGGTAAGGGTGGGAACAATCAAACACACCCTCCCAGGCACTACGTGTTAGCGAAGTACAACTGGGATTTCGAAGAGGAAGATATGCTTGCTCAATTCTTAATAATAAAGAAAAACCAACAAATTGAGCACTTGAGTTTTCATTAGCAGCGCCTAGCTACAGCTGTGGAGCTTCGGTCAATACCACTAATGCCCCTTTCACACCAGCGCCTTTTCAGCTCCGGCTCGGAGCTAGAGCCTGAAAAGCGCCGGGTTTTCCTGTTCACACCGCAGCGGCGCCGGCTCTTAGCTCCGGAATCCGCTTCATTTCCAGCTCCAAAAAATTGTCGGTCCAGAGGCAAGAGCTTTGGAGCTAAGAGGCGACGTCGCTTACGTCTCTCTTACGTCGAGGCGTGCAGGAAACTAAACCCACCTCCCCTGAACATGGGTCGACTGTTATGCCTGCCTACAAGCAGTAGTGCCTATAAACACACTTTATAAAGTCAGGCAGCACTAACCAGGCTTCGTGTGATTCTGTTTATTTGTGCCTTACTTTGACCATCCGTTCACTGTTATCGATCATTGTGGAGAGAGGCAGACGTGTTGTTTTGTATTATTGCAGCTATCGGATGCAAGTAGTCAGTTTAGCTTCGGTTGCTATGCCAACATCACCCGTTTTATACCAGAGAAACTTTCATAACAGTGTTGTGATACCAAACTAGTGTTAATTTCGTTGACTAAAACTATGACGAAATATGTTCGTCAACGACCTTTTTCTCCATGACGAAAACGAGACGATGACGAGACGGCACCGACGGCAGTAAACAATAACTGTAACGAAATCATCATGCAATATCGTTGACGAAAAGTGACGAGACGAAAATGTAGTTTACTAAATAAAAACTATGACAAAATCTCTCTTTATTTTCGTTGACGAAAAATGAGGAGACGAAATATTATCAAAGATAACGTTAAATCTCTGATAGTCAGTTTTTCTCCCAGCAGTTCCATTTCCGGTGCTCCGGCAGAGCAGCAGCTGTTTCTGTGCTGCGCGCGGCGGTACATTTGAATTACACCGGGCAGCGGCACAATATGAACTGTCACGAAGACTAACTCATTGTCTAACTCATGGTCTAACTAACCTTATTTAACAGAAAATAAAATGGCAACAACAGGGCTTAGGAGCAGTGGTCGCGTTAACCGAATACCCCCCCGTCAGCGCGAGTGAGTGATAAATTGTGCACTCGACGGATAATAATGGATTATGACGGAAATGTTACAATCCTGTCCGTCAAAATTACTGACAACGAAAAAGTCTAAAGCCACCACTGCTTGGGAGAAAGAAACTATGTGATATTTGGGCCCATTTTCGCTACAATGAGGCGGAGAAAAAAAGCGAATGCATTGTTTTATCAGAAGGGAAGCAATGTGGCCAAAACACAGCTGGTACAAACACCACAAACCTGACCAGATACTCTCTGCAAAGCTTCTTAATCATTCAACCTGTTTTTCATCAAATAAGGACAAGATAATCTTATTTATTTATATACTAAAATGACAAATTATTGGTTTTGGCTAGACTAGTTTGACTGAAATGTTCTATATAATCTGATGACTAAAAAAGACTCAACAGTTTTCATTGACAAAAAGTAGACTAAAATAATTCGTTTTCTTTGACTAAAATAAGACTAAAATAATCAGACTTTTAGTCGACTAAATCTTGACTAAAATGTTTACTGTTTTAGTCGACTAAAATAAGACTAAAATGCTCAGACTTTTAGTCGACTAAAACTTGACTAAATAAAAACAGGATGAAGGTGACTAAATATGACTAAAACTAAAAAGGAAATTTAACACAGGACTAAGACTAAAACTAAATAAAAAAATAGCTGACGAAATTAACACTATACCAAACAGCGTCAATTCAGACTGACACACATTCACTTAGGCGAAGGGGAACTGGGGATATGCATCAGCTGCTTGTGTGAGTCGGACAGTGAATACTTTAGAGCGGCCGCTGCAGTGTGAGCTAACCGGGAGCTAACGGGAGAATAAACTCAGTGGAAGAGCAGCCAGCACTGCAGCGGTTGGTAAATGCTGCAGAAACACATTAATAAACAATGAACCACGGCACTCTGGAGAAAAGTATAAGGTTGGAGAAGTCGTTATTCAATTTATTCTGGCTTCATGTGATTAAAAGCAACACGATCATCGACCCGACGCAGTTGTTGTTGTTGTGAGCGCCGTAATGGCTGCCGTTGGGGAGCAAATCAGCGATGTAAACGGTGACGTCATGACGCAGCAGGGGCAGCTCTGGAGCGCCAGTGGGCGGTGTGCACAGAGCGGGAGCTGAAAAGGGAAACCGGAGCTGAACCAGAAAAGCTCCCGCTCGGAGCTAGAAACTGAAAAGCGCTGGTGTGAAAGCTGCATAACAGTCTATTTCCTTAAAATGGTACATATCGATGAATCTATATTTTCATCTTCAGGTGATTAAATCTGCATAATGTCCCTGTACAATAAGATTCAAGCATTTTGTAATCCAGTGAGGAAATTCAAGACCAGTAAATATTGATTGATTAAACAACACTAAATAAAATGTTAGTGCTTTCTTCAAACTCAGACTCTCTGCTGTGGCTGTACCTCAAAGACAAAACAATTGTCTTATGATCTTTGTTGAACAAGGTCTGATTGTCCTGTACATGTACAATGTGGGGTATTTTTAAATACTTTACTAAACCACATTCAATACTATGTTAGACACAAGTTAGTTATTACTGACATATCAAAGTCTTTTCATCTCCAAGATGGAAGAATAGCTGGGTGCTGCCTGGAGAGACTGATGAGGGACACAGGCTGGCGTCAGCAGCTTTCCACACAAAGCCATCACATCTTCTCTTCCATAGTCCTCGCTGTCCACTGGTGCTCTGTCAAAAGAGTGAACATCACAGCCGTCATGTTAACCCTTTCTTACACAACATACAACCAACATGTGTCAAAAGTGACCCGAATTAGTTTTAATTGTAAATATCTTTGCAATAAATTACTTTAACCATTCAGGATTCCAGGTATTCCTCAATTAACCTGTTTTGGATCAACACCAATTTGTATTTTTTCCCTTTCTTACTTTTTGAATAAAAATAATGTTTGTATCACTACACTTCTAAGGCACAACATGGGTCAAACATTACCCGTATTATTTTTGCTATTTTATTTCATGCATGGCTGAGTGTTTCTTTACTATACATTTTCAAAAATAATTAATTTTAGCAGTGATTTGGACCAAGCATGTATGATGTAGTAATCCAAAAAGTATTTTAGTTCATACAGTGTGACATTAGCTAGTCATGTTAGCTTGTAATATATAGAGCAGAGCTAACTAGCAAGTTAGCCAAACGTTAGCGGTTAGCTGTTTATGCTATGCTAGCTGTTACTGAACATTAACAAACTAGATTCCGCTATAAGAAAGCTGTGAAACGTTACATTAAACTTGGCGACAACATTGTGACACCCCGCTGCATGTTTATGTGTAATTCTCCCGTGTTGGAGACGAGAGGGTGGGGGGGCAGCACTGCAATAAACTGTAAACTAACGTTAGCAGCCACCTGTTAAGCCAGGTTTTCCGGGCGCAACATCTTGCAAGAAACAGCATGTCAGGGCTTCTTAACATTTAACAACCTATTAATGATGAATACCAACTTAACGGGAAGAAACTCAGCTAACTAGAAGAAGAAATGTAACCTTAAATAAAAAATAAAACATTCACAAACTAAGGATTATCTAAATACATATTTAACTCCATTACAGTTGCAGGACTCACCAGATCTCAAGTCTTCTGTTCTTTGTTGACGTCCCGATGCTCATATTTAACGTGTAAAACGATCCCGATATAAATCCATACAATCCTGCAGCAGACATACAGACAGACAGCTGTAGCTTGCAGGAGGAGACCCACTCAAACTGACGTGGATGTTTCAAATGTGAACGACAGGCGCGGACAGTTCTCATTGGCAGGTTTCTTCGATTACGTTTATATTAACCAATCAGGAGTGTTGTGGACTCATTCCAAACATGCCTGACTTGTCTGCCGTGTTTTGGCTGAATTCTATTTCAATTGCCGTAGCTCTGGCTGTCGGCCAGAATCCGAAAACCATACATTATACTGTAAAACTAAGGCTTATTACTGTGTATTGACCAATGGGAGAAAAAAAAAAAACAGCAACATAAATAAAACAAGGATAACTGTGACTTGTTGAGTAAATAACAGTGTGTGTTTTAAACCTTGATCCTCCCTGCAGAAATGTCTCCACTTTCTATCATTTTAATTTGTTTTAATGATATTGTAAACTGTAGATGTTTACAATATAGTAAGTTAGGAATTTAATAAGAACATATTTATTTACTTTTGTTTCAACATTGGATATTTTGTGTTTGTGGTGGATTCAATCGAATATTGAGAAAATTATGTATGTAAAAAGGTTTTAATTACATTTTACGTTTTTTTTAGTTGACGCTTTTTTTACAGTTTTATGATTACCTTAAAATTACAAAGAAAATCTTAAAGTCTTATAATAGTAATACACTTTTATATTACGAGTTACATATTTAATTACAGATAATACTTTTTATTTGACGTACATCTGCATTTATTTTCTGAAAGTGCAAAAATACTGTAAATATTATATAGTAAATTTACTGTAAAAAAAAGGAAATAAACGTTATTTGTGGTTATTGTCAAAATACTGAAAATAATGTTTTGGGTTGTTAATTTATAGTTAATATCTGCCATTTTACAGGATTTTGCAAGTTATTTAAAAAAACATGATACTTACTATAAACATTTACAGTTATTTCCTGTAAAATTACGATCTTTTTTTACAGTATATAATAGACTGCAAAACAGAGTAGAGTACTGCAGACTCCAATGAGTTGTTTATAACAGACTCATACTAACAATAGATATTGTTATATGTCACTTAGCTTTAATCTCCAGTTGTAACAGATAATTAGTTACATAACAAAAGTGATCAATGTATACATACAGATGCAGTCACAGCAATTCTGGAGCATTGACATCAGATTACAAGGACAGTGACATTCATTCAGTTTAGAGTTCCATTCCAATATGTTGTATGGTTGTATATGGTTATGTATAGGTTACATAATTTAATTGGGCACATAATCCAGTATACAGTTGTAAAGATTTCAAAGGGACCCATACAGCTTTTGCAAAGCAGCTCAGTTCCACAAAATGATGTAGATTACTATGATTTTCTCTATTCCAATTTAAAGACGAGTTTTATAGAATTCTATAGAATTCTATAGAATTTAGTATAGGTTGCATCAGAGAGAAAATGTCATGCATGTTTTCTTTGAATGCTATAGATTTCTACACATTTCTATAGATTTCTATAGATTTCTACAGATATGTCATGAGTCGGTTCTGTCCTATAGAATTCTTTAGATTGTTATAGTTTTAATTATAGAAGTTTATAGAAAAGTACACATTTATAGTATTCTACAGAATGATCTAGAGATTTCTATAGTATTCTATAGAATACTTTAGCATGGCTTACAAATACGACTATGTTCTATAACATGCTATAGATTTCTACAAGATTCTATAGGATTCTATAGGATTTTATAGATTTTTTTGCTAAGGGCTGCCCTGTCAGCCTGTCTTTATTGGACACTGAATGAAAAAAAACAGAGCAACAGCGTTAGATCTATACTCACGTCAAAACATCTATGGCAACATTGCTTTACAAAAGCCGATACCATTATGCAGTGTGGCTAACAACAAGACAACCTTGGCTAGGCTATAAGGCTATTAAACGATAGTATTTGTTAGCAAAATGGCTAATGTTTTAAAGAATTAACACCAGAAACAGTACATAGCGTTACCCAGAGCCCTATAGTAGTCTACTATAGTAATAGTATAATAATAATAATAATAATAGTAGTTATACTATAGGGCTCTGGCGTTACCTAGCTTTTGACAGCTAACGTTAGCATAACCCGGAGCATAAGCTAGCTGGTTAGTACCTGTTACCTTCTTACCATCATAGTTGTGTATTTATGACGCACCATATAATTTGAAGCCTTTATCGAGTTTGCTGGCTGGGGCTTTAGTCGTCCGGCAAATCCGATGAACATCCGACATTTTTAATTTCGGAAGCTCTTGTAGGCAGCGGGTGTAGAAGGTCGTCATTTTTCATCAACAGGAAATGAATCGGCCGCTCTGAGTAGAATGAGGAAGTGACTGTGCATGTAGCCTATAGAGAACCGCAGTGACGCGTCCTAAAACCCAGAAGTAAGTTAGCATTTTTACCACTTCCGGTTCTTTCGATAAAAAGCAATGCAATTTCTCCATAGGGTTTTGGAAAATAGCTCCAAATAAGGTCTGTGGTTGACACAAATCGAAGAGACGGATCACGTTTTGTTCTACGACATTAAATCCATCAGCAGTGACCCCGCTGGTGATTTTTTAAGAGTTTACGTGTCTGAAAAACGATGGTTGTCACCAAGTGGCTGAATAGAACTACAGAAGTTGTCCAGGACGTTGTACGTCATTACGCCGAACACGTGAACACTCCTCTGAGTTAGTTTGCCCTGTTCTGCTTGAAAGCAAGTCCCTGCCTCCTGCAGACTGTTCAAACAAACGCTTCAACTCGTACCATTTAGAATCTGTGTGTTTGAATATGGATCTTGAGTTGGCGTGACGTTGAAGCAGCGACCCTGCTGTAGTTCCTTTATAGCATAACGTTAGCATTTTGTTTCTGGCGACTAGATTTATGATTTGAAAATTATAAAAGTAGACATGTGGAGATTATCCGGCTGAACAAAACGTGATCCGTCTCTTAAATGTGTTTCAACCACAGACCTTCTTTCCAGCTATTTTCCAAAACCCTACGGAGAAATTGCATTGCGTTTTTGACGAAGGAACCGGAAGGAGTTTACTTCCCGGTTTTAGGACGCGTCACGGCGGTTCTCTATAGCGATAGCCTTAGAGGGCTGCGCCTATACTCATAGAAGTTGGGTTACAGTACGTAATCCCAGTTGCTGGTGTTTGTGAGTTGTTATGATGAGGCAAAGGGGGAGTTTGTTGAAGATGTGTTGGGCCTGACGAACCTCAGTGGACACACAAAGGGCAAGACATTTATAAAGCACTAATGGGAATGCTGAATGAAAGAGGGTGCAGCTGCCTTTATTCATAACTGTGCAGCTCTTACTGTTACGCTCCTCGTAAAGAGACTCAAAACTTGAACCCGCTATGCAAGAACACTTGGGACGGAGACTTAGGTGAAGTGTCTGGATTTATTTACGTCCTCAAAAAACAGGCAGGAGACAACGTAAACTCTCAACAGAGTGGGAAGAACGTGGAGCAGGGCTGAGACGGAGGTTGGGCTGGACGTGGCAGGCAGGACGGAATGGAATATGGAGTTTCACTGTGAGTATACGAAGAACTGGCGAAGTCTGATGATCGAACCGGAGTTTTAAGCAGCAGCAGGTGAGTGGTGGTAATCAGTGATGATGAGAAACAGGAGCGGAGGTGAGTTGGCGGAAAACGGAAAGTAGGTCAACCACGCCCAGCCAGGAAGACAGACAAACAGATAGACAAACAAACAGAAGAAAGGAGAAGGAGATACTGCAATTCCTCACACTTACACTGCGACTCTGAGGGGTCAAGCACAGACACAATAACATGAAAACAGCTGCATACAGATTATTTTGTTTTTGCAACCTCGTGTTAAGAATCTTGTTGCAATTGTTTAAAAGTTTGAATGACCGTAATAAACGGACCTTTGTCTTATTGAAATTTTTCTTTGGACCTTTAAGATTTGTATTTGAGTGCCCCTGATTTAGAGCATCAATAAAAGCCATCCGCCTATTTTCTTGTGAATATAACGTTGAATGAACATGAATTGTTGTCACAAGTTGCCAGGTTTGAAGTCCTCTAAAGAGACAACTGGAAATGCTGGTGAGTAGTAGGAGGACACACTGTTTGTTCGGAGGTTGTCTCTCTGCGTAATTCCCCCATAGAAAAGCTCTTTCTGAGGGATAAATAAACAAGTGTGCTTCAGGCCTTCATCAGAAGCTAATCTTCTCCTGAAAGGTCCCCCCCCCCTGCTGCTTCTCCTGCTTTCAGACGCTACGAGCTGCATCTGCATCACAACACACACAGATTAGGATAATAGTATTAGTGGATCATTATTATTGCTGTCATTATCATCACTGCCATTATTATTATCATTAGATTGAACTCACAGAGCTGCAGCAGAAGCATGGAGGCATGTTTTAGGGAAACTGATTTTCTACTTTGGTAATTCAGAAGAAAAGGGAGGAATTATGCTTTGTGTTTTTTGTGAAAGGCTCCTCATCCTAATCAGACTGGGAACACTGAGATTTAAATAAACACACATGCTGTAAACACAATGTTGTTGTTGTCTCCTGTGAAGTTTGCAAAGACTTCCTTTTTGCAGAGTTGCGAATTTTAGAATCAGATTTGTTTTTTGTATCTCGGAGGAAAATTGGGTTTTGTGACAATTTAATTTAAATAAATGCACTTTCACTTGCCCTGCATGAGTTATCTTAGTGTCAAATCACACCTTTTTGACTGTAGAAAATTCAGACCTCAGGAAATACTCAGAAGCTTTATTTCACCGTTTCTAAACCAAGCTACCAAACTAATCAAAGCCAGAGGAAGAGTAGCTTTTGTCAAGAGCAAAAGCTATTGGGGATCCTAAATAAACAAACAAACAAATGGAAACCTGTGAAGCCTAACATGCATGGTATTGGAGGTATCTATTGTAGATACCTCACTATGTAACACTCCTGTTGTGCAATGTGCAAGATATATATGATTATGTACCATAAATAGCTGTGCACTTATTCGACCAGCTGTAATACTTTTACCTGGATGCCAAACTGGTATTGGTACTGGATGTGTGTTTTGTAAATTGTGTAATTTCTAGTTTTATTTTTAATATTTTGATGCTTCTCGAGAGATATTAAGCTATATGTGGATCTTTATTTGCTGTTACAATTGTACATTTCCCCCAGTGGGACGAATCAGAGCATTGCAAAACTGGCCCCGGTAATGGTACAAATCTCAACCTGTCGTCCAATGGACAGCTTCCCCCCCCATCTATGTATATACTCGCATTTTAGACTATGTTACTAACTGTATATCTGTAGACTTGGTATGTCTTAAATGTCCGGTTAGGATGTATTAGAACGAAATCTAAAATGAAAATTGTAAATAAGCCATCTGTATGTCAAATATGTCTTATATGTCTTAAATGATATGATGAATTGGAAATGGGGGACCCTTAACAATTGTATTTTTTGAGCTGTACTGTACTGTACCCAATATACAAGCTGTTAATAAACTTTTCAATCAATCAATCAATCAATCAATCAATCAATCAATCAATCAATAAAGGTATTCTAATTCAGTTTCAACTTTGAAAGGATTAAAATAAAAGATAAATTAAAAAATAAGCTAAAATATATATCTTAAGTGAAGAAGTTAAAGGTAGAATGTATTTGAACATTAGAAGTAAAGTAAAAAGTGCTTCTACCATACATACCACTTATACAACACAATGCATACAGTGGTGTATTATGTAAAGTTTGAAGAGCACACACTCACACACAGATTAGTGGTTGTAAGGAACCATAGGGAATCTCATTCTCATGGAAAGCCTGTAATTAATTCTAATTAATGGCCGGTGTAAATCCTCCGCTGTCATTTAAAGCAGCAGTTTGTGTTCCTGCTGCTTCAGAAGCATTCAGACTGCAGACCCTCACTCAGCTGCTTTCAGACCTCAGACCTTATCATCCCTGGTGAAGGAGAGTCGGTTTATGGAGCTACTTTTCTGTGTTTGGCTGCAGGAGTTTTGGTAGATTAATAACTATGGCGTCTTGTGTGAAAACTGAAAGGCCGGCGTTCTTTATCGAGAAGATTCTGGAGCTGGAAACACCTGAAAACTTCTGGAAACTTCACCGACCCTGGGCAGGTGAGGGGGAAAGGTTTTATTTTAAACCATTGCTTGCAAGTTTTATTCCCAGCCATCAGTCTGATATGCATTGTGAGCCTCTTGCTGTAGTGTTTAACATTTGTTATAGAAATATAGAATGTACCCTTAATTCCCTTTGCTTGGATAAGTAATTTACAATATTAAGGTGCAATTAAGTTGATTTGTTCCTTGTCAAATGGGCAGAGGTGTGAAGTAACTAAGTAGATTGACTAAAGTACTGTAGTAATATTTGGAAGTAAAGTAACATTTCCAATTAAAGCTTAAAAAAAGAAGTTATAATGTTTTAAATATAATTTAAGAACTTAAAGAAATAAAAAGATCAAATAAAATCACACATCTTCAATATTTACCATTAATACTGACCTGTAAAATATGATCTATTCATTAATTAACTGATTTTTAACTAAGTATTAACACATGTGCGAAAAAGGATGGCAGGAAAGCCTCATGTGAAAGCACTGGTGCCTCCATTCACTTTGTTGTTGTGAGAATGTATTGATTGTTTGTCAAAGGTTTTTAATGTGTAATTTCCCATTTTTTATTTCCCCAGAGATTGGAGCAGAGAAGGAGAACGTAGGACACACAATTTCCTCTAAACAAATATATCCTCCTCATCCTCATCATCCTCAGCAGATGAGGCCGACGTGCAGCTGGTACATCGGACGCAGACCGCGCACCGCCTTCACCAACTGCCAGGTAACACTATAGGTTTTAGTGCATTTAGGTCTGCTAGGCTAGTTAAGGACATATTTGTTAATCTGTGTGTGTGTGTGTGTGTGTGTGTGTGTGTGTGTGTGTGTGTGTGTGTGTGTGTGTGTGTGTGTGTGTGTGTGTGTGTGTGTGTGTGTGTGTGCGTGTGCGTGTGTGCGTGCGCAGGTGAATGTGCTGGAGACAGTGTTTCAGGTGAACTCCTATCCAGGTATCCAGCTGAGGGAGCAGCTGGCAGTCAGACTGGAGCTGGAAGAAGACAGAATACAGGTGACACCTTTTATTTATTTATATAAAGTATAAATCTAAACACACACTGTGCAAAGTCAGTTAATACAGTTTCCCAACGTTATTTATGATGAGAAAGCAAAGTAAAAATACACGATTTTCCACCTTAACACAGTTTAGAAATAGTGGTTTTCCACCATAGGCCCCACGGTGGAAGCGGGCCCCAGCATGGAGCTCCGCAGTGGGACACTAGTGGTCCTCCTGCCGCAGCATCAGGACAAAAGCCACCAGACTCAGAGACAGCTTCATCCCACAGGCCATAAGACTATCATCCATAACATTCATCTGTTTGCAACTTACAAATTATTTATCTAATACATCATATTCCATTTACTTGTATAAAGACTCTTCTTGCACTATTTGTATTTTCTCTTGCACTATTTGATCAGTTGTATCTGTTCTATCTCCTGTATATATTCATGTTGCTGTTGGAGGAGCCTGTGACTTAAGATGTTGTGCTAATGACAGTAAAGCCTTGAACCTTGAATCCTGCACCTCGTTAACTTTCCTTTTGTCTCTCAGATCTGGTTCCAGAACCGGAGGGCCAAACTGAGGCGGGCCCTGAGAGAGAGCCAGCTGCAGCTGGTTCAGACGGCCGTGGGTGACCTTGGGGTCAGACGGGAGGTCAAAGGTCACCTGGATCTCGCTCAGAGGCTCGAGAAGGAAGAAGAGAAGGGAGGATGACGTCTGGATTCACTTTTATTCATCAGTTTGTGTCTCACTGTCATGAAAAACTCTTGTTGACACGTTTAAAATCTCCGTTAGCTTACATATCCTTCAAAGGATTTTAATGTTTACACCCTGCTCTTGAGTTAGTAATGTCTCAATATGTGAATATATTTCTGTTAATAATAAATTAAAGTATTTCGATTGTGTGATCTGTTTCAAAGCTTTTAAACTCATTAATGACAAAATATAATAATAATCCAACAGTATAATATAAATTAACACGTTTTTTTACACGGTCAAAACTCCTGACGATAAAGCAAACAGTGGCATAATCCATTATTTCCACGCTTTCTTAAGTCAATAGAGTGGCACAGTGACGCGTCCTAAAACCGGGAAGTAAACTCCTACTTTGATCATTTTCTAATCATAAATCTATCAATTAGATTTTTTTAGAAAATTATAAAAGTAGGGTAGACATGTGGAGATTATCCGACTGAACAAAAGGTGATCCGTCTCTTAAATGCGTCTCAACCACAGACCTTATTTCAAGCTAATTTCCAAAATCCTGTGGAGAAATTGCGTTGCTTTTTGTCGAGGGAACCGGAAGTGGTAAAATGCTAACTTACTTCCGGGTTTTAGGACGCGTCACTGTGCCACTCTATAGCTATGTTTTTTCGCACGTTTAATATTTTAAAACAACACTTTTTGTAAAGCAAACAGTGGCCACTACTTCAACGTGTTCTTAAGTCAAAACCAATGTTTTTTGCGGGTTTAATTGTTTAAAACTACACTTTTTATGTCTTTTTCATAGTACCTTACTGAATTTGTGTACCTTCGTTTCCATTGATTTTCACTCTCAAGCAATTGAACAGCAACTAAATCATTATTTGTTTGTGTTTTGTTATCTAACCTAATCAACAGTCAGATGATTAAAGCCTTAACTTTGAGCCTAGCTGAAAACTAAAGGTGATTCATGCATGAAAAACCAATGCATAATCCACTGGGAACAATTAAAGTAATAGAATTTCTGATGTTGTTGCAATGACTTCTACACCTATGTATAAATAAATGTCTAAATAAATACAGGAATATATTCCCAAAAAACACCTGAAGTTTGGTAAAGCTGGAAAGGTACCGAGGCTTAATTCCATTGTTTCTAAAGGACTGTTACGTCCCCACTAAAAATGAGGGAGTCAGCATAAAGGTTAACAAAAAGGTGTATTCTTCGTGCAACAAATAATACTGACCAGAAACGAAATAAATAAGTAACAAAACCAGGACTGTCTCTACATCTATCCTCTGAAACCAAAACTCAAACAAAAACCCTCACTGACTAAACTACTCAGAACTGGACAAAGCAAAATACAGGGGTGGCAACAATCCGCTAACCGAGTGTGTCTAACAGTAGTTACCTACGTGATGAGAAATGTACAGACTTACCTAACTCCACCTCCCAACACACACACACTTTCACAAAGGTCAAAAAATACAAAGTAGTATCAGTTAGTGATGTTACGTATTGCGCCGAGGCTTCGGAGCGTGTGTCGAGTAATCCCCGAAGCTTTTTGTGAAGCATGTATCGAGGCTTGTATCGTTTTGGGCCAGTGACGTCATCGATGACAAACGAAGCCTCGCTGCCTGTCGATACCACGTGATTCAGATCGGTTGAACCGTTGAACCACGACGCTCATAATACCCATGGATGTATAATAAGAACCATATTACCCCTCCTGTACCCGGGCCCGGTGACACGATGGAATCAAGAGAGCTCAGACCCTCACTTATAGAGGTCGGAACATGTCATAAGTATAAATAGATACAAGCATAAATAAATGTAGGAATAAAAACATCAATAAATACAGGAAAAAATATGCTGCAGTGTTTTCAGGGAGCTTCAGTGTGTGTGCTGTGGCTCAGCTGGAAAGCAGTTGACTCACGACCGCAGGGTCCCTGGTTCAACGACTGGACAATACGTATTTTTTGTTGTTTATAAAAGCTACAGCTAAATGAGATAATGTAGTTAATAAATGTATTCTTTGATATGGTTTAGCCTTTCTCAGGCTACAACTTGGTTAAGTTTATGAATATTATTAAGGAATACAAATCCCTCTTTGCAATGTTTACCAGCCTCCTAAGGCTTTTCAATCACAATCATTCAACTGGAATAAATACAATATTGTTAACATGAAAATATGATTTTATGTTCGTTCGATGTATTCTAAGGCTTTACTCAATGGGAACTCGGTATGAGATAGAGCACACTGTTGAGATGTCCAATCTGCCTGTTTTACACACTTTGACCAGCAGGGGGTTTGTGTTCAAATGAAGCCCAAGATGAAGCCTCATGAGATGAAGCCTTTTGCGAATCAATTGGCTGGAAAGTTTCAAAGCTTCATAAGGCTTCATCTCGCCATCACTAGTATCAGTTTCTAACAACAGTGGAATTCAGGCTCCTCAGTCAGCAACAGGCCCAGGGTGAGAAAGAGGGAGAAGGCTTCCTGGGTGCCTCCTTTATGGTCAGCCCTGGCTGCTGATAGGCCAGCTGAGGGTGAGAGGATCCAATCAGCCTTCAGACTCAGGTGCACAGGCAGGTACTGATCAGCTGCTGATTAGCTGCAGAGAAGACAGGGGCCGTTTCTCAATCTTGAAGATTCCAAGCCAAATATTGGCTTCCAAGCCAATATTTCAAGGATGCTACGTCATCGAGTGCCGCCGAACTAGCCTACTGTTCCAATGTCCAGTATACTTGGAATTCTACCGAGGCCGCGTCCTTGGTTTGGGGGAAATTTCGAGGCTGCACATGGGTAGACTTCGCGTCCTTAAAATCCCCACAATGCTTTGCAAATATTGGCTTGCAGTCAGTATCCTCGCGATTGAGAAACGGCCAAAGAGTGGAACAGGCTAGCAAGAGTGCAGGTGTGCGTCATATGAGAGACCCCGCCTTACATTTTCCGCCACAGTTTTGGGGAAATTGGTCCGTGCGCAAAGCATTGTGGGGATTTTAAGACTGCGGAGTCTACACGTATGCAGCCTCGACATTTCTCCAAACGAAGTACGCCGGGCTCGGTAGATTTCCAAGTATGCTGGACATTGGAACAGTACTTCGGCGTCACTCGATGACGTAGTATGCTTGAAATAGTGGCTCTGGAGCAGCTTTGCTCGAGATTGAGAAACGGCCAGGGAGAAGAGAGAAAAGCAGGAGGGAAGGAAACCCACAAGTACAGCCTGCCTGGCGCGTAACAGACATATTAAAGAAACCTGACTCCAGATGTGGTGGCGTTGTTTTTTCTGGAACAGATGTCAAAAATGTACTGTGTACGAGTGTTTGAAAGCGTACAACAGGTTTATGATATCACTGCCCCGTCTAAGACACGAGTGGATCTGACTTTAATTACATTTGAGTTGAGTGTTTCGTCAACTTAATGTGTTGCTTATATGTCTGCATACAGTATGTGACAATGTAAGTGTTGCACGGCCAGCTAGCTACGGCTCGAGAAGCTGACTCAGATAAGGAAATATTGTTATATTATATGATCGATGATCTGATTGATGATGTGATATCAGTGTGATATGAATGATAAGTGCGACACGTCGGCGTCTTCTCTGCATACGGCAGTTTAAACTGTATTTCCTTTATCCTGTAATATGACTTGATAGATTTAAACTCCGCACACTGAGCTCTGATTGGTCAGCAGGTGGTGCTTTCACTGAGTTGATCTCTTTTCTATAGACGCCGGGGGCGGGCAGCGTCAGGTAAATAAAAAGAGAAGTTATTTAGCCTTCCCAAACCTGAGCCTCACGCGCCGCCTATGAACTCCTAATTAGATCAGCGGTTCCCAACCTTTTTCAACTCAGGGCCCACTTAAGAATCAAAAAGATTTCCACGGCCTACATTCAACCATAAACAATACGGAGGCTTAATACAGTTCTGATTGGTCAATTCAGAACATGTGGCACGTTGTTAATCCAGTAGAACAGACCGCTGTCAAGGACTGTAATGACCGTTGCTAAGGAGGATCAAGAGAGAGAAAGGAATAGAGGTTTAAAAAAAACAAATCTTAATAATGAAAATGTTTCCACAAAAATCAAAATGTTTTGCAAATTATTTGGCGGCAAATATTGAATTTACTTTTACACCCTTTAATATTCAATTTGGGCTTTTAGATGAAGACCGCACACAGTTAATAAATACAACTATTCTTCTGGCTAAAATAAATATTTTTGAAAGTCAATCAAGGAGTGATCTTAATTTAAGGTGTTTGAAGAGTAGATTAGTAGTGGCTCAACACGCCATGAAAGGGGAAATAATGAGCTCTAACGAAGAGTGGGATCAAAGGAACAATAAATATGCCATGTTGTGTTTTTGGTGGTTTTTGGTTGTCAACCTATTTTTGTTTGTGAAATGTTGAAGTGATCCTACTGACTGTATCTTTATTTCTTCTGTTTTTGTTGTGTTTGTGTCTGAGATGGGAATGTCATCTCCTATATGTTATTGGTATGTTTGTGTCTTTAGCCTGTACAAAATTAAAAAAAATAAAATGAAAAAGGGTTAGGGTTTTGGGGAACACGCTGCGCTCCTGGTGCACGGGCTCTCGGGTCAATATTTTGTGTTTAAAAACCTATTTAAAAAAACTCCTGTAGTAAAACCAAAAGTTTATAAAAGCCCTGTTTGGTCTGGGTTAAAAATGTTTTTTAATAAAAGGGATAGAAGAGAGCAGCAGCTGCAGCACAGAGCATATGCGGCGGGGTTAAAACCTGTACTCCTGCCCCCCCGGGAGGGGGTCTCCCCCGGTGGAGTGTCCAAGGCTGCGTCCCACAGCATTTGGTAAAAGACCTGGTAAGTTTTTAAGTCGTTGAGGCAGTCTTGAATTTTATTTAGATGATTAATTACATCAGGCTTGATTGATAAATATAGTTGAGTATCATCCGCATAACAATGAAAATGTACAGAATGATTCCTTATAATATTGCCTAACGGAAGCATATATAATGTGAACAAAATAGGTCCGAGCACTGAGCCCTGTGGCACTCCATGGCTAACTTTGGTTTGCGTGGAAGATTCATCGTTAACACGTACAAACTGAGAGCGTTCAGATAGATAGGACCTAAACCAGCCTAAAGCAGTTCCCTGTATGCCAACTAAGTGCTCTAGTCTTTGCAATAGGATATCATGGTCGATAGCATCAAATGCAGCACTAAGATCGAGCAAAACAAGAATAGAGACACGTCCCTTGTCAGAGGCTATTAGAATGTCATTTGTGACTTTAACCAGAGCTGTCTCTGTGCTATGATGTGTTCTAAAGCTAGACTGAAAATCTTCAAATAAATCATTGTTTTTTAAGTAATCACACAACTGTTTTGCGACCGCTTTCTCAAGAATCTTTGAGAGGAACAGAAGATTATAAATAGGTCTACAATTGGCTAAAACCTCTGGATCGAGGTTGTGCTTTTTAAGAAGCGGTTTTATCACTGCTACTTTGAATGATTGTGGAACATGATAATAAAGACATATTCATAATATTTAATAAGAAAACTTCCTTCAACAGCTTAGTTGGAATTGGGTCTAACATGCACGTTGATGGTTTAGAAGAGAGAATCATTGAATGTAATTGTTCAAGGTTTATGGCTGAAAAGCATTCTAGTTTACTATCTAGTGTAATATTAGAACTTACGTTTCCGGGAGCTGTTGATAACACTATACTGGTCAAAGGCAAGAAGTCATTAATTTTGTTTCTAAGAGTAACAATTTTATCTTTAAAAAAGCACATAAAATCATTGCTACTGAGTCCTATGGGAATAGAAGGCTCAATGGAGCTGTGGCTCTCTGTCAGCCTGGCTACAGTGCTGAAAACAAATCTTGCATTATTCTTATTCTCATCTATTAATGAACAGTAGTAGGTTGCTCTCGCTTTACGCAGTGCTTTCTTATATTCATTGAGAGTAATATGCCAAATTAAACGAGATTCTTCAAGTTTAGTGGAACGCCATATCCTTTCAAGTTGTCTAGACTTTTGCTCTATTTTGCGGGTTTCGGCATTATGCCATGGAGCTAATCTATGTTGTTTTATTTTCTTCTTTTTCAAAGGAGCAACAGAGTCTAATTGTATTCGCAGCGCATCTGTAGCACTATCAACAACATGATCAATTTGGGGTGGTGTACATTTTGTATAAGTTTCCTCCCCTACATGCAGACATGCTATCGAGTTAAGTATTGGTGGAATCTCTTCCTTAAATTTGGCTATAGCACTAACAGATAGGTTTCTGCTGCAAGAGCTTTTGACTAATGCTTTGTAGTCTCGTAATAGTACTTCAAAAGTTACTAAGAAATGGTCGGATAAAGCAGGATTATGCGGTTCGACTAATAGTTGCTCAATTTCAATACCATAAGTCAGAACAAGGTCGAGAGTGTGATTATAGCAGTGGGTTGGTTTATTTACACTCTGACAGAAACCAACAGAATCTAATATAGAGTTAAATGCAACAGTAAGGCTATTTTTATCATCGTCAACATGAATATTAAAGTCACCTACGATAATTACTTGTTTGTTTTAAGAACCAAAGTTGATAAAAACTCAGAGAATTCTGATAAGAATTCTGAATAAGGACCTGGTGCACGATACACTTTAACAAATAAGATTGGCTGCAAAGTTTTCCAGGTCGGATGCGTAAGACTAAAAACGAGACTTTCAAAGGAGGTATAATTTAATTTTGGTTTAGTATTGATAAGTAAACTTGAGTCAAAGATTAGTAAATGAATGGAATCTACCTTTTGCCGGTCCGCACTGGCTAACATAGGCTTTACTGTAGCTGAGTTACTTTCTAAGATGCGGAGCCGGGCTTCTATGGCTATGATTCCCGCCTCCAACCTAACAACTATACTACATTTAACACATGTACCGGTACCAGTAAAGGAGGTAGGGAAGTAACCAAACATGAGACAGTTAGAGCAGGAAATAGCACCCGAGGGTGGGGAAAGAGCCATGGCTAGCTATCAAGCTAAAGTAGCTACCGTTAGCAAACCCGAAAAGAGTGTAGGCAACTGTGGAGTTACAGTCGCTAAGAGAAGGTTGTGAGTGCTTAAGCTGTAGTAACGTGTGATTACAACATCAGGCAGTTGCCGTGATCAAGAGTTTTTAAACGATCGATTAAGTTAAAGGTGACATGTCATGCTTTTCCGGTTATCACCCGTCCCCTTGTGTGTTATGAAGGTTTTTATGTATGTAAACGGTCTGCAGAGTCAAAACCCTCAAAGTACACCCTGTAGGGAGTACAACTTTAAAACAGAAAATACCTCCCCAAAACGCCTCGTTGGAGATACGTCACTGTCCATTTGATTCTTCCGGGTACATCATGATGTCATGTCGTCCCCGGAACGAAATGGACCAATCCGTGGAGCCGTAATGTTACGTCCGCGGAGCCGTTACGTTAAGCCCCCGCTGATTGGTCCATTTCCACGGACTTCCTCACACACTCAGTGCAGGCGGCTCTGCTGATTTCTCCTCCCTGGCTGCAGGCTGATAACAGACAGTTGAAATTCTCTCTGCAGACCCATCCTCTGCAGACCCATCCTCTCTGCAGACCCATCCTCTGCAGACCCATCCTCTCTGCAGACCCATTCTCACAGCGTTTATCAACCTTTTTCTTACTCAATATCAAGCCACACTTATTGTTTTTACTTCGGCTGTGACTTTGTGTGTGCTCAGGGTGAGTTTGGCTGTGTTTCGCTGTGTATCGCTAAACAGGGAAATCACACCTCCACGGAGCTTAGCACGATTCACAACGTCCCGACCTATCGGAGCACACTGGGCTCACAGGGAGGGGGGGGGGGGCAAGAGCTGCAACGAGCCGTTTAGTGGAGAGAGTGAATACACATACTTTACAGAGATGCTGTATGCGAAACCAATGTGAGTTTGGAAAATTGCACAGTATAAATCTATTCTAGTAGACCACAACAATGGAATTATGATCAGTGGAAATGGCCATGACATGTGACCTTTAAGATAATAAGCTATCAGCAACAGAACAGGCACACGGGATACCCGGAGATGACAACAACCGGAAGTTACAACATGCTTCCCGCATTAGTGGTCCGGTTAGGGCGACGGCCCACTTGCAATGCCTTCGCGGACTACTAGTGGGCCGCGGCCCATAGGTTGGGAACCGCCGCCACAATCCACGCATCCACCCATCTTTCTATTGATTAAAAACGTAATCTGATTTGTTTTCCTATTTATTTATTTACATTTTAGAATTATTTTATTACTTTATATATCAACCCTTAATGTGAACTTTTTTCTATACAAAATATATGATGTTAATTTCGTTCTTGAATACATAAATACATAATAATACATTAAAAAAGGTCTGAATTACGCGGCGGCCGCTGATTGGCTGAGCCGTGTCCCGGAAGTGATCGCGCGTGTGTGTGTGTGTGTGTGTGGATGTGTGTGTATGCAGGAATCTGTCGGTAACATTTGTGTGTGTTTAGCGGCGGGTTTTCTGCTCTACAACATGGAAACGTTTAATAAACTAAAACAGTTTGACGCTTATCCCAAAACTCTGGAGGATTTCCGAGTGAAAACGTGGGGAGGAGCGACCGGTGAGAAGCGTTATTTATTAAGAGAGAAGAAGAAGGAGCCACTGTTAGCTGCTGATGCTAACAACAAGGCTAATTCATGCTTTAATTCATGATACAACATACAGAAAACACACCGTTTTAAAGACCTAACATGGTCCCTTTAACGCAGTGTGACTCTGAGCAGCAGCAGCAGCAGCATTTTCTCCATTAGCTGTTACAATTAAACATATATCATTTAACAAGGAAAGCAGAGGTGGAAGAAGTACCCAGATGCTTCACTTACGTACAAGTAGTAATACCACATTGTATAAATACCCTGCTAAAAGTAAATGTCCTGTATTAACACTCGTAATTAAGTAAAAGTACAGAAGTATTAGTATCGAAAGATACTTACTCACCAAAAGTAAAAGTAGGCTACTCCTTGTCCTTTTCCTAATAGTATATAGTATGTATGTCTAAGTTGACTTATGGGAGGTATGCTATATTTAACCCGGTTTTAAAGGATGCTTTCAGGATATTATAGCACATTATAATCTGATTTATTGTGCAGTTATCATTACACTTTGTGTACTATATAAGATTACGTAATTCCTCACAGCTGTAAATAGCTGAATACGCTTGAAAAATGCACCTTGAGACGCTTGATAAGTGCTTGATTTAGACCTTTGGAAAGGTGTAGGAACCCTGACAATAAAATGATACTTTATTGATCACTGGAGTACATTTTTTACCACTAGTTTGTTTGATGAATAGTTGGGCAGTGTCCAGTAGTACCTGCGTTTCAACAGTCACATTAAAACAGTTACTAAATCAGCCTGCTATCACCTAAAGAACATATCTAGGATTAAAAGACTAATGTCACAGCAGGATCTGGAGAAACTTGTCCATGCTTTTATCTTCAGTAGACTCGACTACTGCAAAGGTGTCTTCACAGGTCTCACTAAAACATCTATTAGGAAGCTGCAGCTGATTCAGAACGCCGCTGCTCGAGTCCTCACTGACACTAAGAAAGTGGATCACATCACTCCTGCTCTGAAGTCTTCACACTGGCTTCCTGTGTGTCAAAGAATAGATTTCTAAATACTGCTGCTGGTTTATAAAGCACTGAATGGTTTAGGCCCAAAATACATTTCTGACCTCCTGCTAAACTATGAACCATCCAGATCTCTCAGGTCGTCAGGGACTGGTCAGCTTCCTGTCCCCAGAGACAGATCTCTCAGGTCTTCAGGGACTGGTCAGCTTCCTGTCCCCAGAGACAGATCTCTCAGGTCTTCAGGGACTGGTCAGCTTCCTGTCCCCAGAGTCAGAACTAAACATGGAGAAGCAGCGTTCAGTTATTATGCTCCAAACATCTGGAACTAACTCCCAGAAACCTGCAGGTCCGCTGCAACTCTTACTACTTTTAAATCCAGCAAGAAGACTTTTCTTTTGTCGCTGATTTTAATTGAACTATTCAGGCTTATTTTTTTAGGGTTGAAGTCCCCTACGTGTGCCGTTTTGGTTTCAAGACCCTGGTTCGCAGAGGACACCAAAAAAGTCCTAGAAAAACAACTTAAACTTAACTAATGTCGATTAAAACAGAGGAATAGTTTTGGTACCCTGGGGTCAGATTAGAATCGTCTAGCACTTGAGGTCAAAGACATTACTGCTAAAAAAGTGAGCAATGATTGAGAGTCAGAGCTAAACGTTTCAGATGTATCTCACACTGCGACTTTAATTCATGTACCTTTGTTATTCATCTTTGCTTTTAAATGAGTGTTTTAAAATGCCATTTCATAATATGTTTCTTAGTGTCTTACATGTTTGTAAAGCCCTTTGAATTGCCTTGTGTTGGAAGGTGCTGTTTAGGGATAACGAACATTTCCCCTAATCCTAGCTACTTGCTCTTGAATCTAATATTCACTCTTTTCACACTTGAACAGAATATATCCATAATAGAACAATGTGTTTATTTTTATATCTATATTTGAACCATTACCTGGATTCTTATAAAAATACAACATTAGAAAACTTCTAAACTCTCAGAGTGTGAACGAGGATCTAAATAACTGCTGATGACAATATTTTAAAAGCTGAAAGCATAATCTAAAGCAGGGCGGTCAGACTCAAACACACAGTGGGCCAAAATAAAAAAAATGGGTACTAGTCGGGGGCCGGACTGGTTCAATGTTCAAAACGTATTGAAATGAACTTATTGCACATATTAAACCTGGAACTAACAAAGCTTAAATGATTGCCTATAAAAACAACATTAAATAATCAGCTGCATTCATTTCTCACGGCTCTATCTGCAGCTTCTCCAGAGTCACTTCTGATGAGTACATTTCCCCACAGGCCGACAACAGCTTCAACAAAACTATTCCCCTCACAGAGAAACCAAACACGCCCTGTTGTCGTGAGAGAAAGTGCAGAAGGAAGCATCCATTGAAGTCAGCGTGCTGCTCTGTGATGCTAGCTCAGATACTTGGCGTCTCATCAGGGGGCAAGGTCATCAATGTGTGGGCTCAGGCTCTGAGCGGAGGAGACGCTCAGGATGGAGTGAAGGTGTGAGAGCAATATACCAGCGGGCCAGATCTAATAGGAATTAGAAATTATCCTGCGGGCCGAAATTAAATCCACCACGGGCCTGATTTGGCCCCCGGGCCTCGAGTTTGAGACCCCTGATCTAATGCATATTATTTAAAAACATTACAACCCACTGCTTGTGCTTTAACATGTTATTTATCTTGTTATGTAATATGTATATTTTATTCTTTTTTTGCTAACATTTCCAGTTCTCGATATTGCATGTTTTTATTGATTGTATTTAGTTGATATTTTAAATGACATGTTGACTCATTAGGGTTTCTGTGCAGCGACTGCAGATCAAAGCCTCTTGACTATTTCATATACTCTAAGTAATGTGTCCCTGTTTGAGAGATACATAGGCAGAGGGTCTGGGTCTTCTTCCAGACCCTCAGTGTGAACATATCCGATGTCTCTCTCTCTGCAGTGACGATCATCAGCGGGATCATCATGTTGATCCTGTTCGTCTCCGAGCTGCAGTATTATCTCACTAAAGAGGTGAGTCTTGCTCCCGTCACCTGACCGCCTCGTCAAGATACACTTTGATTGGTCCTAGTTTGAGATAAGATAAGATATTCCCCTTGTTATAAACAAGGCTTCTGTGTTGAGGACAAGATCAGAAGTACGGTATTGATCCCAATGTGGGACATGCATGCGCTGCAGCAGTTTACAAAGACAAGGCATTACATTAGAGACATTACAAGACTAGACATAAATAATCCCAAATGTAAACTTCTCAATAGAAATAAAATAGCATTCAAAAAGTAAAACATGTGGAAATACAAATGTGTATAGCACTTTCCATCTCACACTAAGTGCTTCACAAACCAGCTATACATGTAGAAATGTTGAATTACAAATGTACAGTGACGACATTAAAGCAGGATATTATACAGAAGTATGTGACGAATGGAATATTACATATTGGATTGGATATAAATGTACAGTGTGGTTTACTCTCGTCCCGGCAGCATGTGGACAATTATGGCGCATTTCCACTGCAGCGCCGTTCAAGCGTCCTTAATCGCCCTCAAGCGGCCAGGCCAGTTTTTGGTGGCCTTTCCATATAGAGTAGCACCGGCTAGCGGGTACCCCTCTTTTCCGGCCCCATAAAATCGTGGTTCTATCAGGCCAGGGCTGAACTAGTGACGTCAACACTCTCGACTGCTGATTGGTCAGAGAGAATCGTCACAAGATGGCGCGCGAGATCATCCATAGCATCGCATATATATCTAGAAGCAAGCTTGCAGCATTTTTATAAACAGCATTTTGTAAACGGAGGAGCTACAAAAATGGCAACGTCAAAGAAAAGCACACCGTGGTCGACCGAGGAGGTGACGACGTTCCTACATCTCATTGGGGATGATACAATCCAGCGGGAGCTCGACGGGAGCCCCGCCTACACTGCGTTGCTATAGTAACTACCCCAGGTGCTAAAGTGTAATGGGAATGCGCCACGGCCTCGGACGGCCAGCGAGGCAGCCCGAGGCCTGAGCGAGGACGCTTAGGGACGCTTAAACAGGGCTACCCCGCTGCAGTGGAAATGTGCCATTAGATAAAATACAGTTTTAAGAGCAAGTCCAAAGTCTGCAGCTTCAGAGACAGAGACGGTTCTGTGGTGGGGAGGACACTCGAATTCCCTGATAAATGATTCATGGGGAAAGTTTGTCTTTTGTTGTATTTAATAAAGTAATAAAGAAAGTCAATACATATAGTGGGATGGATCTCAAATGCAGGAACAGAGCTGCTTATAACCCTTTCACTTATTTGCATAACAAGCTTGAGACGTGCCTTTCTTATTTGCCCTCGTGATAAGCAATCTGAAGCTTCTGTTCTGAGGGTAATAATAAAAACGCCTTTTGTTGAACGTAAAGCAGCGTTCAGGCTTCAGGAAGCTCTTCCTGTCAGACCGGTCCGACAACCACAGCACACTGAGGCTGCGGCCCCACTGTTTAGTGTCATATAGACCGTTCGGCCACATGAGGACGACCGAATATGGCACTAAACGACTGAGGAAACGACAACGGGTCCCAAGGTGGATAGAAATGCATACGCCACTCTCTGGGGGGTCAAACAGCTCCGTGTGTGCGCCCTATACGGACATTTTCAGATCACTGATAGTGATTGCGCAATAGCCCCGCCTCTCCCCACCTCTTCTGCTCACCTCCGCTTACCCCGCGCCAGTGCTGAAGTGTTTCGCCACCAACAACAACAACAATGGCGGATCGCAGAGTTGCTATCGTGCTCCGGACGCTATTGACCATGCTACAGTTGTTTGTGCAACATCTACAGCAATAATGATGAGGCAACAGCCCCGCCTCTCCCCACCTCTGCTGCTCACCCCCACGTCAAAGTAAACTGCACCCTGAATTCAGATTATTTATCTTTCTCTCGCGAGTGAAGTCTAATCTGACAGGACGGAGACACGCAGCTCTGCTCACCTGCAGCTCCTCCCGCTGCAGCAACACACACACTTCAAGTCAGATCATCACCCTTAGCTATTTTAATTACCTCTCAAACTAAACTAGTTATAAATATGTTTATTTTTACTGTCGGCCGGGTCACTGATTACTGGATCAGCTGCTGCATGAGACAGACACTGGCGCTGTCCGAAGAGAGGGAGGAAAAAGAGAGGCTCCGTGTATTTTATCATTATATTATATAGAGTCGTTATTCATTTGTTTTAAAGCTCAATAAATAACAAAGAAGACCTTTGACCGGCACTTTTATAATTTTGTCCGGAAGATTTCAACTTTAATACACGCTGACTGGCGAAAAACTCTGCCCGGTTCCCTCGACCCCCACCGCGGAGAATAAACAGAAGGGCAACCATGACAACCATGCTTCTTCGCTGCTTTTGTGGAGGAAGTTACAGCGCCACGTAGAGGCTCCTGCATATGTACTGCAGCTTCTCCAGCGGTTGGAGCTAAACGGAGCGGTCTCGTGTGGGCAGACACTATCCGGATAATTATTGCGTGTGGACGGAAGCCGATTGCGTTTGCGTTAATCCTATGCGTTTAGCCGTTTTCGTCCTCGTGGGGCCGCAGCCTGAGAGACCTCCTTTTGCAAACGGAGAGTACTTCGGGAATGCTGCTTCTGTTCCACTTCTGCTCTGTTTGCCGTGGTTTCCCTATGAAGCACAGCGTCAATAAATGATCCTTAAAGCATTATATAATCATATAATACAATACAGCTTCATCCTGAAAGCAAATACGTTCTTTTGTCCGTCCAACACCCCTAAGATATTCACTTTATTGTATATAGACCTTTTGTATTTCTGTGTTTTATGATATATGTTGCATCGTTGGAGGAGCTCGGGTCAGAAGGACTGCCATTGCTACGCTGTAGCTCATGTGCATATGACAATAACACCTTTGAATCTTCTTGTAATGTAAAACTGAACAAAGCAGATTATCTTCCTATTTGAGAAACTTAAAACTGAATTTCCCGACATTTTTGCTGGAAAAGTTACTTTACGACCTATTATTTCCTGATCATGGCAGCTCTGAGCCTCAAACGTGTTTTGTGTTTTTTTTTGTACACTTTAAATGAATTCTCTTTCCCTGCAGGTTCACCCTGAGCTGTACGTGGACACGTCGCGAGGAGACAAACTCAAAATCAACATAGACGTGCTTTTCCCTCACATGCCCTGTGCCTGTAAGTGGCTCCGCTGTTACCTAGCAACATGCTAACTGTTGGGAAAATAGTGAATGTCCTCTTCCAGCATGAGAGTAACATGATAACAAAGGTATCAACTGTAGCTGTGAACATGACAGGATGTGTGATGACCGAGAAGAGCATCAGGACTGCTTGAGGCAGATGATAGCTATGTGATGAACATGATGACTCAGCCTCTATGGAGAGAGACATCAAGCATGCTCATTTCTGACGTGGAGCTAATCTGAAGTAAACATTGAAGACTGCTTTCTGTTCCTCCATCTTGTGACTGAGTGACTCCCTCTCTTGATATCAGCGTGTGAAGGACACTGCTCAGGAACTAGTCTCTGTATGTGATGACTCCTTCCCTTCAGGAGAGGACCACAGATACGTGGATCCTGATGTCGGGCTGCTCGATTATGGCACAAATCATAATCTCGATTATTTGGGTCAATAATTGTAATTGCGATTATTAAATGCGATTATTCATTGACTTTGAATACATCCATTTATTAGAGAATTTGTTTTGAACAGTGTGTTTTTAACAGTTGATTACCCTGAACTTTAAGTATAATTCAACTGAAAAACCAAATAGAATTAATAATAAAAAAATCATCGTTTTATTTCAATCACGTTCGTTGCAAGCCATAATCGTAATCACGATTTAAAATACGATTAATTGAGCAGCCCTACCCTGATATTGAAGCTCAAGACGGTGACCAGTGAGATTTGTCTAACAGTAATGACCACATCCTATTATCTATAAACAGTTCTTCCTCTCTTCCTCTCAGATCTCAGTATAGATGCGATGGACGTGGCCGGCGAGCAGCAGCTGGACGTCGAACACAATCTGTTCAAACATCGGCTGGACAAAGACCTGAAGCCTGTCACCAACGAGGCAGAAAAACACGGTAAAATCTCACTTTATTTTATCGCCCTGACTTCAGAAATCAAAATGTTTTTCACTTTTAAGTCTCTCTTAGTCTTAAAGCTCAGACAATGATTTGTAATCCATCCTGGAACAACAGTTTTTCAAAGAGACCTCACAAAGCTTAAAAAGAATATGAATAAGAATATGAATAATGGTTGTGTACAGAGAAACCGTCTTTTGTTATTATTGCCCCAAATCACACATTTTACATTGGTTGTTTGGGAAAAACTCCTAAAGAAACCCAACAATAAACAGAGGACATTTTGTTATATTAAACTCCAGGAGAGCAACAAAAGAGGACCCTTTTCATAGGATGTGCTATAGATGTACATTACAACATAGACAGTCCAAATACTAGAGAATATACAGGGCCGCCCCTGGCCAACTTGGGGCCCCAAGCGACAATGTGAGATGAGGCCCCCCCCCCCCCCCCAACCGACAGGAGTGAAAAAAAACGTTTTGGAAACAAAGTAGGCTACTTTGCAAATATAATTCATGTTTATTATTATTATCAACACTCTTTTATGCAGTGAGGTAAATGGTTGTGCATGTATGTCATTTCCTGCCAAATACTAGCCTCACAAATATTAAATGCAAATAAACAACTTCTACTAATAATAATAATAATCATAATAAATTCAATAATATAAATACTATATTATTTTTAGAGCCGGGACTCAATTAAAAAAATTAATCTAATTAGAGGCTTTGTAATTAATTAATCGAAATTAATCGCATTTTTAATCAAATATACATATTTGACCTGAGAACAGTGAGAAGCCAGTTTCACATGGATGTGACTCCAAGTGGTCGACAGTCGAGTGCAGTCCAGTGAGCAGGGAGCTGGTTATTCTCTCAGACGTGGACTGACTTACCCTGGCCCTGAAACCAGTCATCTGGTTGAGTGTGGGTTGGGTCAGGGTGTGGTTCCTTGCACTCGGAGTCGGGCTAATGTCCACGCTAGCTGCTACATTCTAGCTGCTACATGCTAGCTGCTACATGCTAGCTGCTACATGCTAGCTGCTACATGCTTTGCATTTAGGTGATACTTTAGGCTTGATGTGCTGCGGTGATATGCGGTGCTCTTATCGACGCTTCCATCCGTCCATTTTTTAAAACAAAATGTCCCATCCACGGGGCCGACCAAAGCGGTCTCATCAGCTTGCTCGTTCATGTTTGACTATTGTTCACCGTGGTTTGTTGTTGTTTGAAGTCCCATGCTGAAGTCATGAACGTTAGTTGGTGCTCCAGTATAATCGGTACGCCTGAAACTCAACAAGTGAGAAACGTTCCGCAAAAATAAGTGCGATTAAAATGCTAAAATGTTAGGAGTTAAGGGGAGAGGCTGAGCGTCACCATGACGATGACTGTTAGGAGTTAAGGGGAGAGGCTGAGCGTCACCATGAAATGTGCAAATTGACATAAAAATAAATAAAAGGGGAAAAAATGCTCCATGTTTTTTAGGCTGTAAACTTTAACTGTTATGTAAACCAACTAGACAGACAGTGCATCTCTCTTCCTCCTGCACATTATCAGATAAAAGGCATCACATACTTGAATGAATGGTGAATAAAGAATGCTGGAAACAACTGCATCTCCATTAGTATGCTCTGCAGAGACTGCCTTCTTCATGTCCTGAATTGCAGATGTTTTAATATGGCAATTGGCAATTTGACGTATACAACATTCGCAAGTTTTACATTTGACTCATACAATAACCCACCTTCGAGTGATGCTCTAGTTTCTTCATGTTTTGTTTTTTGCGCCGGACTGAAACTGTCTTTTCATCGACATCTCTTCACCTGCGCTAGTGGCCGTATCAAAGCCGTGATTGGTCAGATGTCGATTCATTGCAACGGTGTCGGGTTACAGACGTGCTCCCCTTGTCACCTCTCACTCTCGCGTGTCAGCCGGGGGTGCGCGGAGAACTGCGCGGAGAACTGCGCACAGCAGCTGAGGCCCTCTGGGCGGGGCCCCATGCAGCCTGCGTGATTGGCCTGTAGGGAGGGGCGGCCCTGAGAATATATATAAAGAGGAAGATGCATCCAGAGTAGGGCTGCACGATATTGGCAAAAACTGTTATTGCGATATGAAAAAATACAGGAATTGAAGAAAAGACCGTTTTTTTCCCCCCGCAAACCATCCCGTCTTGAACTTTAATGCTATACGATGGTATTCTTTTAACTATATTTAAGCGGATGAAGGATTTTAGTCACGGACGTCTGGATCGTAAGTTATCAGAGCAACAAGCTGAGCTAGCTCGGTTAGCAGCGCCGAACTGGAGAAACACATGAAACCACTTTATTCAGTGTTTTGACCTTTAATCACCGGGTCCGGTTGCTTTCGAGATTTGATTGTGATCGGTGGTTTGCTGTCACTCACTCAAGTTCCCCGACATGAGAGCTGCGCAAGTTTTCCTTTTGTAGCAAGCAGCAAAACGAATTGTAACATGACGTGTTTGAGTTAATTTGCCTACTTAAAGAGCAACTTGCAGGGTTTTTTTTCTTCTACATTTATGCTTAAACTTGCTTGAAAATTACAATTAAAAAAGTGAATGCAGGATTTGATATGTTTTACGAGACATAAGGGCAGTGTGGGGGAAACTTCTGTGTAGCAGCGATGCAGTGGGAGTCACCGACTCATGAAGGAGACACGGGAAGAGCAGGAGCTTTGATGTCAAACACTGATGGTTTATCTGGAGCTTCGGCCGGAGGATTCACATCAAGTCCAAGAGCCAGAGGTTCTGACCGCACGGAGAGCGCCTCTCTCTCGTCAGCCCATTGAACTGGTTTCACAGAGTCATCAACATGTTTGAGAAGATAGCCTAAACAGTGGGGAACACTGAGTTACTTGCGTCTGACACTTATGGCCTCGAAGATTTCACACCTTGGAGTCCACACACACCGAGAAGGAAGCGTCCCAGTGCACCCACAACAATACACCATCTGTGACCGAGGGTTGCCCGGTCAGAACGGGAACAACAACATATGGCTGAAGCAGCCTCTCTCCTTAAGGAGATAGCAGACGTCAGGGTTGGTCCTGCACGACATATCTAGGAGTCTAGGACAATTATTTCCCTAACCGGCAGGAATTCAGAGGGAAAGGAGCAATTTTGAGCTTTGCTCTTAAAAACGGCTTTTTTTTAAGGTCATACGTCAAACGCGTCGTATTACATCACAAAGGGGACACATCTCCGCTCTCTGACCGCGGGCATAGTTAGTAGTTGCGTTGAGCGGTTGTGATTTAGTGAGCTGGTATCTTTCTGTAGTTTTACATTGTATTTCACCATTTGTTATCATGGTGCAGTATTGTGTTTGTGTAGGTTGCACAAATACCAGCCTGTCAGGACAAACGTTTATCAGGAAACCGTATTCATCTCTCTCCCCCCCCTTCCCTGCTCTCTCTCTCCCCCCCTTCCCTGCTCTCTCTCTCCCCTCCGGTACAGCACCGTAGTGCGGAGTTGCATTAGGTAACGCGAGATACGGCTGATACTTGCGCATTAGTTTCTGTTATGGATCAGTATCATCAGTCCTGCCAGTAACGTTACTATATTATCAATACCACTTTAGTTATAGCCTGATATATGATAGCTAACTTTACAATGTTGTGATGTGACGTTAGCTAACATTCTGTAGCTAACGCCGGTCACTCACCAAGACAGCTGCTCTGTTCTCCACTGGTTCTCCTCACACCACAGCTCCAGTTCTCTCCCATGGCCGTTATTCCTTCTAATCCTTGGCTGCTCCTGGTCTCTTGGACGCCTAGCAGGCTCATAATTATAAGGTTGTGGTCCGTCATATGCATTCGAATTTACATGTTCAACTTCTTCTGTGTCGAAACTAGCATTGGGATCCATGTTTATTAATACGTTAAACCGGCCGCTCTCCCCCTTGTTTCCCCTTTGTTACGTCACACGCGGGAGGTCACGTGGGGAGGCTTTTTTGATGCGGAAGTAAAAATGTCTTACAAAAACGACGCCAGATGTCACTGTAGTGTATATGTATATTTTTTTGATAATCTAGTGTATTCATCATTTTCCTACACATTTATTCACAGGTGTCTTTAACCTGGAAGTTGCTCATTAATATCGCACGTCCTAAAAAATATATATATATCGTGCAGCCCTAATCCAGACTGATGTCAACTATGTTCTGGGTTCGACCAAAAATAAAAATAAAGACCGTCAGGCTTGAACACAGCAACAGGTCCTCTTTCTGCAGACAGGAAATACTTTCAGCTGGAAAACCAACTTTTTGTGGAAAAACAAATGGAAAAACGTCAGGACTTTTTTTTGTAAAATATGTCAGTAATCGTTAAACAGTAGTGTGCCAAGACTTGGAGCTATTTTCTGAAGTCTTTTTTGACTATTTATACATTCATGTGACCTCTACATATTCTGATAGCTTAGTTTGTCCTGAGCATAAAGATGTGTTTTGACTCGATTACAGGGTTCATGTTTTACAGGCTCTTTACACAAGGCGAACAAAGCATACAAAATAAGGGCTTAAACTTAAAAAAATAAAAATACAAGGTTATATTTTATGTTTTCCGGTGGTTTCAGGTTGTTGAAATAGATATTAAATTAAAACACTGCACAGGGACAGGCTGCTCCTCTTCCTTTGGTAAACAGAAGGAAGTCGAACTGGATCATTTGCATGTGCACATATTTTAATTTGCCTACAGTTGCACGGCTGCAAAAGTCAAATGAACCAGGATGCAGTTTGTTTGGTTTGTTTTTGCAAGCCAGCGTCTACTTACAAGTTGTTTTATTTGTTAGCAATCAACAACAAGATAGCTTGTTGAACAACAAGGTAATTGAAAAAGCTTTACTAGATATATGAACCCTTAACGTCCTGTATCCTGGAGGATAAAAGGCCAAGCTAAGGTTATACAACTGGGATAATGACACACAGATGTACTTGAGTTTTAAGCAGGTTTAATAACAGTCTACTGTGAGGGTAGGATGGTTGTAATATCAAAGATAAAACTGAGGTAATGGTTTTTGGAGCCAAGGCAGAACGTATAAAAGTTAGCGCTTTCAGTCTGCAATGTTCAAACCAACAGATAGAGCCAGAGATCTAGGTGTAGTCATGGACTCTGACCTGAGCTTCAACAGTCACATTAAAACAGTTACTAAATCAGCCTACTATCATCTAAAGAACATATCTAGGATTAAAAGACTAATGTCACAGCAGGATCTGGAGACACGTGTCCATGCTTTTATCTTCAGTCGACTGGACTACTGCAATGGTGTCTTCACAGGTCTCACTAAAACATCCATTAGGAAGCTGCAGCTGATTCAGAACGCCGCTGCTCGAGTCCTCACTGACACTAAGAAAGTGGATCACATCACTCCTGCTCTGAAGTCTTCACACTGGCTTCCTGCTCTGAAGTCTTCACACTGGCTTCCTGTGTGTCAAAGAATAGATTTCTAAATACTGCTGCTGGTTTATAAAGCACTGAATGGTTTAGGCCCAGAATACATTTCTGACCTCCTGCTAAATGATGAACCATCCAGATCTCTCAGGTCTTCAGGGACTGGTCAGCTTTCTGTCCCCAGAGTCAGAACTAAACATGGAGAAGCAGCGTTCAGTTATTATGCTCCAAACATCTGGAACAAACTCTCAGAAACCTGCAGGTCCGCTGCAACTCTGACTACTTTTAAATCCAGGCTGAAGACTTTTCTTTTTGTCGCTGCTTTTAATTGAACTATTCATATCTTAGACTGCACTGTAACTTTTATCCATGTATTTTTCATTTTAATGTTTATTTTATTAGCTTTTCTTTTTTAATGCTTAATGTCTTTCATTTTTTTGTAAAGCACTTTGAATTGCCTTGTGTTGAAAAGTGCTATATAAATAAACTTGTTGCCTTGCCGTAATAACAGTCTACTGTGAGGGTAGGATGGTTGTAATATCGGCGCAACATGGATATAAAACCTCTGTAATACGGGGGGAAATGGGTGCACCATGAATGTAATGTCGGTTCAATAAAAGTGGTAAGGTGGAAAAAAGTCTGTGTAATTTTAGCCTAGATACATTCGAACATAGCAATTACTTTTTTCAAAATGTGTTCATGTGCTTACCCAGTTAAGGGTTGTTACGTCCGCACTAGGGATGAGGACACACACCAGTTGGAATTGGTATAATTATAAATGGTTTATTTTAAATAGCAGCGGTAAACAAAATGGCAGGCATGCAGCCTGGAACAAACAGGTTGACAAATAACCAAACGAAAGGAGGACTCTAAAACAAAGGAGTCTAATGGCATACAAGGAAATAACACTATCACACTAAATAAGAAACTAAACAAAACCTCACTTTAAAAGTGGTACAACTAACACAAAGAATCTATACAACAACACAGCTAAAGGCAACAGCCACAACATCCTAAGCTACTCGAAGCACTACTAACACGCAATATCACACGGAGATGGGCACACAAGTTTAACCACAGTTCTAAGGACCGAGTAGCGAGAGGCGTCTGTCCCACATCACAGAGCCTCCGATGCGCTGCGATTGGAGTGCGTCGGGCCCGGCGTGCTCCAATCACAATCCTCCGGGGGCGGACCAGGAGATGGCAGCCAATGACGTCAGGGCAATCGCACTGCTCATTTACATACAACACAGATGAACACAATAAAGACGACCCGGAAGGCAGCAGCCGTAACGAGGGTTAAAAGCATCCGTGCAACAGAAACACATTTAAAAACAGTTATTAAAGAGCAAAGAGAATATTAATTCAAACGCAAGACGGGCGTAAAACAAACGGGACGGTGCGGTGTCAGAAAGGAATGATATGTGTAGGTAACCTGGAGTTTCGCCCACGTAATGTCACGCATCTCAACTCGTGTTTTCTGGGTAATTGAAGTGCTCGTGTTTCAGCTCATCACCTTGGCGCCATGTTCTCACGGGTGAAGCATGACGATTTATTTTATGTTTTTGGTGCAGATCTCGGTACGGCGGACGATGGGCAAACGTTCGACCCGAGTTCACTCGACCCAAACAGATGTGAGAGCTGCTATGGAGCGGAGACTGAAGACCTGAAGTGAGACACACACACACACACACACACACACACACACACACACACACACACACACACACACACACACACACACACACACACACACACACACACACACACACACACACACTGAAGACCTGAAGTGAGACACACACACACACACACACACACACACACACACACACACACACACACACACACACACACACACACACACACACACACACACACACACTGAAGACCTGAAGTGAGACACACACACACACACACACACACACACACACACACACACACACACACACACACAAACAAACGTTCTTCAGTAATATATCGAACAGTTTAAAATCAGGTCCAAATAATGTATAGTTTTTATAAAGATACTAATATGAATGTACGAATATTAAGATGTAAAATAAGAGTGTTGTTATTCACTGTGTGTGTGTGTGTGTGCGCGTGTGTGTGTGTGTGTGTGTGTGTGTGTGTGTGTGTGTGTGTGTGTGTGTGTGTGTGTGTGTGTGTGTGTGTGTGTGTGTGCGTGTGTGTGTAGATGCTGTAACACGTGTGATGATGTTCGGGAGGCGTACCGGAGGCGCGGCTGGGCTTTTAAGAACGCCGACACCATCGTTCAGTGTAAGAGAGAAGGATTCACGCAGAAGATGCAGGAGCAGAAGAACGAGGGCTGCCAGGTGTACGGCTTCCTGGAGGTCAACAAGGTGAACACACACACCTTTAGTCGTTCTCTCACCTTCCCTAAAGTGTTTTAACTCAGAGCAAGAGTCCTGTTTCTGTCTGGAGGCAAACCGCGTGACGTGTTTTGAGTTGGCGGGAAAGAGAAAATCAGCTTTCAGTAATAAAACTACCTCTCTTAAATTCTGATATACTGCACATATTTTATTTTTAATTTATAGTTTACTTATTGTACCTACTTTTTTTGTTTATTTGTGTTTCTTGTTAACATTTTAAAAATAATAATTTATTTTATAATAATTAATAAAATTGTTCTATCTCTTTTTTATATATACTTTATTTTACATCTTAATTCCTCTTGCTGCATTAATGTATGCACCGTTACACACCGAAGCACATTTGGGAATCAATGGAAATACTTGATTTACTTCACTGGGGAAACTGGGGGCTCATCTCAATGTCGCCGCTCGACTGCTCTCTCCTCCGGGACTTGACCCGGAAATCGCTCAAGACACGCCATGTCGAAGGACGTCCCACTCCTCTGTCCTCGCGTCTCTCGCTCGCGTCTTACGGAGGCGGAGCTAAGACGCGAGTGAGGGAAAGGAGGAGGGGAAATATTCAATTGAGATGGTCCTCGTGTGTAGTGACGTAATTCCCAATGAATTACTGAGAGGCTAAACTTGGCTCAACTGTGAGAGTTAGTCTAAAATATGTACTTTTTTTAACAAAGAAGTGAAAGTTTATTTAATATAAAAATAAAATCAAACAATAACCAAAGTAGGACATTAAGATCAACAGAGAAATATACAAATAAATTGATGTAAAATATAAGTAGAATCCGTAAAATGTTTAAGTAAGATTGTGCAATAAAGTCAAATAATCAAATTTTTAAAGAATAAACAAAAATAACACCTTTTTAATTTCAACAATATCTTCATAATACTGTGAATGGATTGTTGTCCATGTTCATGATATTTGCTCCAAGATGTCGTGTTTCTCCCGTTGGACTATAACGATTACGTGTCGTTGACCTTCTCCTCGCCCCCTTTGTGCTTCAGGTTGCAGGAAACTTCCACTTTGCTCCAGGAAAGAGTTTCCAGCAGTCTCACGTCCACGGTAAGACCTGCTCAGAAACACTCACAGAATCATCAAAGGTTTCTGAACGCCAGGCTGATTTAATATCAAACGGGTGAAGTGTTTGCCTTTCATTAAAGGACCCCTAAATACGCTCATTCAGAGACCGGTTGGGATCTGACATCGTGCTTTTAGTCTTTCAAAATCGGGTTGTAACTACATTGTTAACTATAAAGTGTTTTAACATACCGTACTTTTCGGACTATACAGCGCACCTGCATATGAGCCGCAGCAGCAGCTACACTGTCCGTCTGCCTTGCTCTCGTTCTGTCTCTCGGTTCCACTTTTACTTTGGCGCGCTACCTGTCTCACTCTTTTCCGGCCTCCAGCTTTTCCTGCTGGAGCCCGCCGCTTAAAGGTGGCGGGCGCGGACCGGTCATAGAGCCCGTAGAGTTAAAGGTGGTTAATTTTACCTGTAAAATCCATAGATTTAGGAGGTTCCCTATTGGCCGTTAGCTGTACACAAAAAATGGGGGAAAAGTCGCGGCTTATAGTCCGAAAAGTACGGTAGTTGAATATGTCTATCAGTGTTTCCCTTAGCCCAAGAAACAGTAAGCATCCAGTTAAGAGTCAGAAAGGAGTAAAGAAACCATAACATTCAAATGTAAGAATCTGAAATCAGAAAGAAAACATTCCTAGAAAGTAAAACAAATCTGAATTCTGGGGGAAAAAAGTCAAAATTATCAGAAAAAAGTCCCAATTTCTTAGAAAGTAAAAAAGAAATTCAAATTGTGAGAAAAATGTCATAATTCTCAGAAAAGAGTCCCAAATTCTTAAAGTATAAGAAATTCTTAAGTCTGAGAAAAAAGTAAAACATTCTTAGAAAAGTAAAAAAAAGTCCAAATTGTGAGAAAGTACAAAATCAGAATTCTGAGAAAAAAGTAAAAATTGTAAGAAAAAAGTAAAAAATAAAAAAAATCTGATAAAAGTAACATAGGTGGAAATCTAATCTACAAAAAAATGTCCGCACTAAAACTCCACAACTTTGGTCCTCATGAGACACACTTGACAAATATCTGGAAGTGAGAAATGTTCATTGTCGCATCGTCACACCCTGAGATTAATTATTAAAGTTATTGATATTTCCAACGAGTGCATTGCTCTCCCACATAATGCTGAATCATGTTCAGAAACATTTGATTAGGTCATCAACAAATCATCACGACTCATATCCACACCTGATGAATGTGCATCGTGTAGAGATGGGTTTCCTCCCTAGCAACAATTAAAGAAGTAATATAACATTAGGTTGGAGGTGTCTCAATAGAGTTTGAGAAGCTGCTTTAATCAGCGTTTTTATGTCGTTTTTTATTCAGCATAAATCCATTTGAACCCATTCGACATTTTGTCTATTTGACCAGTTTTGAACATGGTTTTTTCAGAGGCTCGGCAAAATCCTGAATCATGTTCCCTAAACATACAGCGCTAATGCTGCATGTATCACTATCGTGGTTTGAAAAACAAAAAATGAGGATGGTTGTCAAAGCCTAAATATTGGGTGATTTAAAAAAGAGAAATGTGTGTGTGTTCGCTTTAGAAATAAGCAACGGAAAATACAAAGACGCATATTTTCCTGTCACCGGATGAATGAATGCACACATTACCTTCATCTCCACACGGTGCTTTAGACGGCCTGAAGCTGATTCAAGTGTTACCCGAGTGATGCAGTATTCTGTAAGAGTACATTTAGGATTTCTAAAGACAGTGCTTCTGTCCTGACGAGTGGGAAAGCCTCAAACACCAGTGAATCTGAAGAAACACATTATTTTAAAGAAACGGACCATCTATCTGCAGCTGCTAAAACAACACTTGGTTCAGCGTTAGTCAAACTCTAAAGCACTGTTTCCGCTTGCAGACCTTTCTCTCTTCTGCCTTCTTCTGTTTTCCTTCATTTATTTTCTTGGTATTATTGAATGGACTGTCTGTTTGCCTGCCTGCTCAAAGTTTCCCTTCATCTGCACTTTAAACCAGGAAATTAACAGTAACAGCCGCTTCAGCAGGAATAGTTCAATAATCTAAGAAAAATGATTGGCTACTAAAATGGAGAGTTTGGCAAAACATCCGTTAACAAAACGGTGGTGCAAATCTGGCAAAATGTAAGTGGCTGAAGCGTCTGTTAGTTTCCTGTGATCAATTAATCCGTTTGAATGTATTATAAGGTAAACTTCACCCACAAAAGGACCGTCTGTTTATTCGACGAATAGAACTGTTTGAGAAAAGTCAGAATTGTGAGAAAGTCAAAACATTCTTAGAAAGTAAACATTGTGAAAAAAAAATCGTGATTCTTACTTTTTAAGGTTTTGAAAAAAAGTCCTAATTCTGACAAAAAAGTGAGAACAAAATCTAAATTCTTAGAAAGTCAAGAAAAAGTCAGAATTCTGAGAAAAGAGTCAAAATTATTAGAAAGTCTAATAAGTCAAAATTCTTGGAAGAATTGGGAGAAATAAATAAAAATTCTTAGAAAGTCAAATAAGTAAAAATTCTTAGAAAAAAAGTAACAAATTGTGAGAAATAAATAAAAATTCTTAGAAAGTCAAGAAAAAGTCAAAATTGTGAGAGTAAAAAAGAAAATCTCAATTCTTAGAAAGTCGAAAAGTCAGAATTCTGAGAAAATTGTTAGAAAGTAAAAAAAAAAAGTCAAAATTGTTAGAACTCTGAGAAAAGGTCAATATTCTAAGGAACATTTAAAATCATAGTTTTCTCAAATGGGGCTTTCACACCAACGTGGTTCCAGGGCCGGTTCGGAGCTAGAGCCTGAAAAGCACCGTTTGTTCCTGTTCACACCGCAGCGGAGCCGCCTCTAAGCTCCGAAACCCGGTTTGTTTCAAGCACCAACAAATGTTCCACCTAGAAGCAAGAACCGCATATATACGTCACGCTTATGTTGGAGGCGGGGGCAGGGGCATCAGTTTATGGCGAGTACGGCAAATGAAAGTTGTAACAAGCAGTAGCGCTGAGCAAAGGGACTAGAACGCAACCACACACTTATAAAAAAACCACACTTTATAAAGTCAGGCAACACTAACCAGGCTTCGTGTGAATCTGTTTATTTGTACCTGACTTTGACCATCCGTTCGCTGTTATTGATCATTGTGGAGAGAGACAGACGTTTAGTTTTGTATTATAGCAGCTATCGGATGGAATCGATACATGGGCTGCACAGGTTGTCGTGTCCGACTATCACAAGTAGAATCATAATGAAAAATAGGCCGGTAAAATGTGCCTGTAGAAAACGGCTTATGCCACAATAGGATAGCAATAAGTAGTGAAGATAGTCAGTTTAGCTTCGGTTGCTATGGTAACATCGCCCATTTTATACCAGAGAAACTTTCGTAACAGCGTTGAGATGCCAAACAGCGGGCAGCACTGCAGCGGTCGGTAAATGCCGCTGAAACACATGAATAAGCAATGAACCACGGCACTCTGGAGAAAAGTACAAGGGTTGAGAAGTAGTTATTTAATTTAATCTGGCTTCGGATGATTAAAAGCAACACGATCATCGACCCGACGCCGTTGGGGAGAAAATCAGCGACGTAAACGGTGACGCCATGACGCAGCAGCGGCAGCTCCAGTCGGGCTCTGGGCGGTGTGAACAAAACGGGGGCTGAAAGGAAGAACCGGTTCCGAACCAGAAGAGCACAAGAGGAGCTAGAACGGGAACCGCGTTGGTGTGAAAGGGGCAAGAGAGTTCAAAGAACTATGTGGTGAACGTTGACAAATGGTTCTGTGGGTGAAGATGACTTTTGTTTGTTGTTATCTTTAAACATTCAGCGGCAGAAACAAGAGACGAGACTCACTCTGAGGAGGTGACTGAACATCTCCAGCTTTTAGATCAACCCTTATGCTCGAGTAGAGATTAAATCACGAGCACAGACGTTTTAAAAGCTTTCAGGATCATTTCTAGAAATATAAATGGAGCATATATAAGATTGTTCTCAGTGTTGTGCATCCTCACACACAGTGCCGTGGTTTGTTGTATACCTGCATCATTACAGTGACTCTTCTCTCTTCTTTCTGCAGTGCACGCTGTGGAAAGTAAGTCCTTCTTTACTTGGAGTTTAAAAAATAAATAATCGTATAAATACCTGTCAAGTCCTCCTTGTCCCTCGCAGGAACCTGTTTGTGTAAATGTGGTGAATGTTTGCAATGAGACAATCATTTTGTACATTTAAGTGGAAGATACTTAATAACTTAATACTATATAGAATAAATTGCAATTTGGATACAACTTTTTCTAAATAAACAATAACAGGGGACCTACAGCTTAAAGGAAGTCATATTTCAGTCTACTAAATACATTTTAATTACATTTAAAGACCAATTTTACATGCATTTTTACGCTATGTTATGTCATCACGCCCAACATTAGCCTCCTTTAGCTTAGCGGTGGTGACGTGAAGTCATGTGACCGTGCCGTAGTTCCTTTATAGCCCAACATTAGCCTCCTTTAGCTTAGCGGTGGAGACGTGAAGTCATGTGACCGTGCTGTAGTTCCTTTATAGCCCAACATTAGCCTCCTTTAGCTTAGCGGTGGTGACGTGAAGTCATGTGACCGTGCCGTAGTTCCTTTATAGCCCAACATTAGCCACCTTTAGCTTTGCGATGGTGACGTGAAGTCATGTGACCGTGCTGTAGTTCCTTTATAGCCCAACATTAGCCCCCTTTAGCTTAGCGGTGGTGACGTGAAGTCATGTGACCGTGCCGTAGTTCCTTTATAGCCCAACATTAGCCTCCTTTAGCTTAGCGGTGGTGACGTGAAGTCATGTGACCGTGCCGTAGTTCCTTTATAGCCCAACATTAGCCTCCTTTAGCTTAGCGGTGGTGACGTGAAGTCATGTGACCGTGCCGTAGTTCCTTTATAGCCCAACATTAGCCACCTTTAGCTTAGCGGTGGTGACGTGAAGTCATGTGACCGTGCTGTAGTTCCTTTATAGCCCAACATTAGCCGCCTTTAGCTTAGCGGTGGTGACTAAATACCTCCTGATGTTTATAATCACAAATGAGGAGATTTCAGGGAGGTCAAAGGTCAGAGCCTCAGATGCAGTGCTAACTAACCTCTCTGTGTCTTTTATCTTTAAACTAATCACTCTGAGGAGCTGCATCTCTCACACACTGATCAATAACTCCCTCTTCTGTGCTGAATGTGTATTTAAAGTATTTGTAATTAACACATTTCCCGGGCGCCGTACATAATGCTCCTAACATTAGGATGGGTCAAAAGCAGAATGTACACTTCCTCTCTGTGGGTCGATTAAGGGTTTTTCCTTCTTCTCCTTCGCTTCTAACGGAGTGTTGTTTTCTTTGTGTTTGCAGTTCACGACCTGCAGAGTTTCGGCTTAGACAACGTAAGTGACTTTGTTTAAAGGAAATGCAGAACAGCAACTAACGATTTTTTAGATAAACCTATTAAGTGTTTTTTTAATAAATGTAAGAAAATAGTGTAATTTTCAGTCTCTCAAAAGTTCAACACGATGTCTTTAGCTTCTTCCTTTGTCAGTCCTAAAGTCCACATATTCATTTTTATGATATAAAAACAGGATTTTATTACTTAAACATTTTCTTCATGCCATTTTTGCACGAAAAATTACTTAACGGTTTAAATATATATTGAAAAAAATACTTTTCTTATGTTAATTATTATCATTTGGTTTGGAAGTTTGAATACATTGTGACTCAGAACTTTATTTGACAGATTGTAATCATTTAAATGGTAGATAGTAACACTATTCAGTGGAGGGAATACGTTTGATCCCTTGCCGATTTTGTAAGTGTACCCACTTCCAAATAAATGAACAGTCGGTCATTTTAATGTCAGGTTTATTCGACTAATGAGAGAGAGAGAATATCAAAAGGAAAAAATTTCTTTGTAAGTGGGCAAACTAACTAAATCTGCAGGGGATCAAATACTTATGTTTAAACACCAACTTAAATGTTCTTTTAGTCTTTATTATTTACCTACTTTTATATTATTTTATAGGTCTGAAAAGATGTTACACGTTTCAATAGCAATATTTATTTTTACGTTGTTTTTTAAATATTTTAATTGTTTCACCTTTATTAGAATTATGCCATTTTTATTACTATTATCTTTTTATTTGTATTTCTGTTGTTCCTACATGTTCACTTTGTTGAGGGGGTTTATTGTTGCATCGACTCAGTTGTCTTGTGTCTTATCTGTCCGAGAGAAACCATTATTTGTTAAAATGTTATATTTTGCTGCATGTACCTTTCACAGTTCTCAACAAATAATCTGAGGGGAATTTGTTGTTGTTTGTTTTTAACTTGTGATGTGTCATTTCGTAAAGCACTTGGAGCTGCATGTGTTGTATGGCAAGTGCTGTATAAATAAAGCTTTATTGTTATTCATTCCTCCACTGTATATAAAAGACCTGATTGTTGCTGTTAATAATTCCTCTCTTCCTTCCTGCAGATAAACATGACCCACCTGATAAAACACCTCTCGTTCGGGAAAGATTACCCCGGCATCGTGAACCCTCTGGACGACACGGACGTCAACGCACCTCAAGGTCAGACACTTCACATTTAACTGTTTCAATATAATGGTAACAGGAACAACCAGAGGTGGGAAGCAGTGGAGTACAAATACTTCGTTACTGTACTTAAGTACATTTTTCTGGTATCAGTACTTTACTCCACTACTTATTTTCCTGACGACTTTTTACTTTGACTTCTTACATGTTGAACTCAAATACCTGTACTTTCTACTTCTTACATGTTGAACTCAAATACCTGTACTTTCTACTTCTCACATGTTGAACTCAAATACCTGTACTTTCTACTTCTTACATGTTGAACTCAAATACCTGTACTTTCTACTTCTTACATGTTGAACACAAATACCTGTACTTTCTACTTCTTACATGTTGAACACAAATACCTGTACTTTCTACTTCTTACATGTTGAACTCAAATACCTGTACTTTCTACTTCTCACATGTTGAACTCAAATACCTGTACTTTCTACTTCTCACATGTTGAACTCAAATACCTGTACTTTCTACTTCTTACATGTTGAACACAAATACCTGTACTTTCTACTTCTTACATGTTGAACACAAATACCTGTACTTTCTACTTCTCACATGTTGAACTCAAATACCTGTACTTTCTACTTCTTACATGTTGAACTCAAATACCTGTACTTTCTACTTCTCACATGTTGAACTCAAATACCTGTACTTTCTACTTCTCACATGTTGAACTCAAATACCTGTACTTTCTACTTCTTACATGTTGAACACAAACAACTGTACTTTCTACTTCTTACATGTTGAACACAAATACCTGTACTTTCTACTTCTTACATGTTGAACTCAAATACCTGTACTTTCTACTTCTTACATGTTGAACTCAAATACCTGTACTTTCTACTTCTTACATGTTGAACTCAAATACCTGTACTTTCTACTTCTTACATGTTGAACTCAAATACCTGTACTTTCTACTTCTTACATGTTGAACTCAAATACCTGTACTTTCTACTTCTCACATGTTGAACTCAAATACCTGTACTTTCTACTTCTCACATGTTGAACTCAAATACCTGTACTTTCTACTTCTCTCATGTTGAACTCAAATACCTGTACTTTCTACTTCTCTCATGTTGAACACAAATACCTGTACTTTCTACTTCTCACATGTTGAACTCAAATACCTGTACTTTCTACTTCTTACATGTTGAACACAAATACCTGTACTTTCTACTTCTTACATGTTGAACACAAATACCTGTACTTTCTACTTCTCACATGTTGAACTCAAATACCTGTACTTTCTACTTCTTACATGTTGAACTCAAATACCTGTACTTTCTACTTCTCACATGTTGAACTCAAATACCTGTACTTTCTACTTCTCACATGTTGAACTCAAATACCTGTACTTTCTACTTCTCACATGTTGAACTCAAATACCTGTACTTTCTACTTCTCACATGTTGAACTCAAATACCTGTACTTTCTACTTCTCACATGTTGAACTCAAATACCTGTACTTTCTACTTCTCACATGTTGAACTCAAATACCTGTACTTTCTACTTCTTACATGTTGAACACAAATACCTGTACTTTCTACTTCTCACATGTTGAACTCAAATACCTGTACTTTCTACTTCTTACATGTTGAACACAAATACCTGTACTTTCTACTTCTCACATGTTGAACACAAATACCTGTACTTTCTACTTCTTACATGTTGAACACAAATACCTGTACTTTCTACTTCTCACATGTTGAACACAAATACCTGTACTTTCTACTTCTTACATGTTGAACACAAATACCTGTACTTTCTACTTCTCACATGTTGAACACAAATACCTGTACTTTCTACTTCTTAAATGTTGAACCCAAATACCTGTACTTTCTACTTCTCACATGCTGAACACAAATACCTGTACTTTCTACTTCTCACATGTTGAACTCAAATACCTGTACTTTCTACTTCTCTCATGTTGAACACAAATACCTGTACTTTCTACTTCTCACATGTTGAACTCAAATACCTGTACTTTCTACTTCTTACATGTTGAACCCAAATACCTGTACTTTCTACTTCTCTCATGTTGAACTCAAATACCTGTACTTTCTACTTCTTACATGTTGAACACAAATACCTGTACTTTCTACTTCTTACATGTTGAACTCAAATACCTGTACTTTCTACTTCTTACATGTTGAACACAAATACCTGTACTTTCTACTTCTTACATGTTGAACTCAAATACCTGTACTTTCTACTTCTTACATGTTGAACTCAAATACCTGTACTTTCTACTTCTCACATGTTGAACCCAAATACCTGTACTTTCTACTTCTCTCATGTTGAACACAAATACCTGTACTTTCTACTTCTCTCATGTTGGAACTCAAATACCTGTACTTTCTACTTCTCTCATGTTGAACTCAAATACCTGTACTTTCTACTTCTCTCATGTTGAACTCAAATACCTGTACTTTCTACTTCTCTCATTTCCCAAACAGCTGGTTCCTTTAGTCTGAATGTGTGTTGGTGCGTGATCATTATTATTTAGAGTCATTGCGTGCGTATTGATTTGAACACGATCCGTGTATCCATCACTTCCTGGGGCCTTGCGTATAATTCACGTGGGAAGGTTGCTTACGTAGGGCAAATGAACTCGAAATGCGGTGCAGCTTTTGCGGGCTTCACGTAACGCCCATATTTGCCTATAAGTAGTCAAAGAAACGCCCATTCATTCATTCATCCTGACTGACTGCATGGAGAAGAGCAGGACATGAGGACAGAACAGCTCAAAAAGATCTCTCACCGTGTCAGATTTTGGTTATTTTGGGCAGGTGGAGATAAATCATATTGTTTGGTGGATGCAGTTTGAACAGAGCAGCAGCATGGAGGTCGGATCGTCACCAACATAAATAAATAAGTGGTCCGAAAAAGGTTCATGACGAAAACACTCCTCAGGCAGTGTGTTTGCACCGGGGGCCTCATGTATAACGCCGTGCGTAGGACTCACGTGGGAAGGTTGCTTACGTGGTAGAAATCCAAAAAATAGGTACAGAAATGTTCCGACATTTTCCGATTCACCAAACATTGCGTACCGGCGAGGAAAGTGCGTACGGCACTTCCTACGCCGGTTTCCCTTTATAAATCACAATCGATCGTTTCTCGTCTCTCCCGTTGTTGTGCTTCGTGCGTACGCATGGGTTACGGCCCGTCTACACGACAGCGTCGAAAGCTCCAAGCTGCTCCAATCTGCCCATTCACTTTCAACGGGGTGACGTCACGTAGCCGCGCTTTTTCGCCGAACTGAATTGTGGGTAGCAGAGCGAGGCGTCTCAGGCGTCCCAGGCGACCAGAAGTTGAACATTGTTCAACTTCTGGTCGCCTGGACGCCGGAGTAGCCAGCGCCAGCCAATCAAATCCCGTTCAATCAAATCCCGTTTCCCAAAATCTGACAGCTGAAGCCGTAGCCAATCAAACCGCGTCTAAGCTGGGAGAGATATCCCGCCGTTCATTTCTATATTTCAAAAAAAGTTGGAGGAGAAACTAACTATCGCCGTAGCGAATCACCCGGTTTTGTATGACCAGACCCTCTTCACCTCCCGGGATACAAACCGGAGGAACCAGCATGGAGGGAGGTGGCAGAGACAGTGGGGGAAACTGGTAGGTTTTCGCCTGTTTGGGGAGTTTATATATATATATATATATATATTGCTCTCATAAAATCCCCGGGGGTTTTTGCTTTGTATGTCGGGGGCGGGAGATTCATGTGATTGGTTGTTGGCCGTGTTGCTTGAATAAAATCCCCAAGCTCCAGACACGCCCAGCTCCAAGCTATTTTTGGAGCTGTAGTGTGGACGCTCCGTGAGAGTTTGCGTGGAGGACCGCACATTTTCTCGTCAAGTTAGTATTTTATAAATCGCAAACATTGCGTAGAAACTGGCGTACGCCATTTTTTGAGCGTATATTCCTTTATAAATGAGGCCCCAGGTCTTCTCTGAAGAAGAGGGACCAATGGAAACGTTGTCATGTTGCCGTTGGTCACCATGGAAACATTCATTAGCTAACAATGACATCATTGTTCTATTGATATAAAGGGAGGTCAGGTACTCTTTAAAGCAGCTGCTAGCTATGAGTACTTTTTACTGGGGCTTTTTACTCAGGCTTTTTACCCAAAGCCTCTTTACTTTCACTTGAGTAAAGAAGTTTAGTCAGTACTTCTACTTTCACCAGAGTATTTCTAAACACGAGTATCTGTACTTCTACTTGAGTAAAGGATGTGTGTCCAACAAATAGGGGAACGTGTAACACTGTTTATGCATCATTTTGCACCAAATCGGACCATTTCATCTGGACTACGCCACTATCTAATCTAATCAGGTGCAATTATAACCGGGTTTCAGAGGTGAGAGAAGTACTCAAATCGTGTACCTGAGTAAAAGTAGAAGTACTCAGATCTTGTACTTGAGTAAAAGTAGAAGTACTCAGATCTTGTGCTTAAGTAAAAGTAGAAGTACTCGGATCTTGTGCTTAAGTAAAAGTAGAAGTACTCAGATCTTGTACTTAAGTAAAAGTAGAAGTACTCAGATCTTGTGCTTAAGTAGAAGTACTCAGATCTTGAGTCAAAGTAGAAGTACTCAGGTCATGTACTTGAGTAAAAGTAGAAGTACTCAAATCGTGTACCTGAGTAAAAGTAGAAGTACTCAGATCTTGTACTTGAGTAAAAGTAGAAGTACTCAGATCTTGTGCTTAAGTAAAAGTAGAAGTACTCAGATCTTGTGCTTAAGTAAAAGTAGAAGTACTCGGATCTTGTGCTTAAGTAAAAGTAGAAGTACTCAGATCTTGTACTTAAGTAAAAGTAGAAGTACTCAGATCTTGTGCTTAAGTAGAAGTACTCAGATCTTGTACTTGAGTAAAAGTAGAAGTACTCAGATCTTGTGCTTAAGTAAAAGTAGAAGTACTCGGATCTTGTGCTTAAGTAAAAGTAGAAGTACTCAGATCTTGTACTTAAGTAAAAGTAGAAGTACTCAGATCTTGTGCTTAAGTAGAAGTACTCAGATCTTGAGTCAAAGTAGAAGTACTCAGGTCATGTACTTGAGTAAAAGTAGAAGTACTCAAATCGTGTACCTGAGTAAAAGTAGAAGTACTCAGATCTTGAGTCAAAGTAGAAGTACTCAGATCTTGTACTTGAGTAAAAGTAGAAGTACTCAGATCTTGTGCTTAAGTAAAAGTAGAAGTACTCAGGTCATGTACTTGAGTAAAAGTAGAAGTACTCAGATCTTGTGCTTAAGTAAAAGTAGAAGTACTCAGATCTTGTACTTGAGTAAAAGTAGAAGTACTCAGATCTTGTACTTGAGTGAAAGTAGAAGTACTCAGATCTTGTGCTTAAGTAGAAGTACTCAGATCTTGAGTCAAAGTAGAAGTACTCAGGTCATGTACTTGAGTAAAAGTAGAAGTACTCAAATCGTGTACCTGAGTAAAAGTAGAAGTACTCAGATCTTGTACTTGAGTAAAAGTAGAGGTACTCAGATCTTGTGCTTAAGTAAAAGTAGAAGTACTCAGATCTTGTACTTGAGTAAAAGTAGAAGTACTCAGATCTTGTGCTTAAGTAGAAGTACTCAGATCTTGAGTCAAAGTAGAAGTACTCAGATATTGTACTTGAGTAAAAGTAGAAGTACTCGGGTCATGTACTTGAGTAAAAGTAGAAGTACTCAGATCTTGTGCTTAAGTAAAAGTAGAAGTACTCAGATATTGTACTTGAGTAAAAGTAGAAGTACTCAGATCTTGTACTTGAGTGAAAGTAGAAGTACTCAGGTCTGGTACTTGAGTAAAAGTAAAAGTACTCAGATCTTGTACTTGAGTAAAAGTAGAAGTACTCAGATCTTGTACTTGAGTAAAAGTAGAAGTACTCAGATCTTGTGCTTGAGTAAAAGTAGAAGTACTCGGATCTTGTGCTTGAGTAAAAGTAGAAGTACTCAGATATTGTACTTGAGTAAAAGTAGAAGTACCAGAGTGTAGGAATACTCTGTTACAATAAAAGTCCTGCATTCAAAATGTTCCTCAAGGGAAAGTAGAAAGTATTCTCATCTAAATATAGTGAAAGACAGTAAAAGTAGTCGTTGTGCAGATTGGTCCATTTCAGAATAATATATATGATATGTTTTATAATGATTGATCATGAAAGTGTTCTCAAAGCTGGTGAAGGTGCAGCTAGTCTGAAGTACTTTGTAGACTGCAGGGTAGCTGGTGAAGGTGCAGCTAGTCTGAAGTACTTTGTAGACTGCAGGGTAGCTGGTGAAGGTGCAGCTAGTCTGAAGTACTTTGTAGACTGCAGGGTAGCTGGTGAAGGTGCAGCTAGTCTGAAGTACTTTGTAGACTGCAGGGTAGCTGGTGAAGGTGCAGCTAGTCTGAAGTACTTTGTAGACTGCAGGGTAGCTGGTGAAGGTGCAGCTAGTCTGAAGTACTTTGTAGACTGCAGGGTAGCTGGTGAAGGTGCAGCTAGTCTGAAGTACTTTGTAGACTGCAGGGTAGCTGGTGAAGGTGCAGCTAGTCTGAAGTACTTTGTAGACTGCAGGGTAGCTGGTGAAGCTGCAGCTAGTCTGAAGTACTTTGTAGACTGCAGGGTAGCTGGTGGAGGTGCAGCTAGTCTGAAGTACTTTGTAGACTGCAGGGTAGCTGGTGAAGGAGCAGCTAGTCTGAAGTACTTTGTAGACTGCAGGGTAGCTGGTGGAGGTGCAGCTAGTCTGAAGTACTTTGTAGACTGCAGGGTAGCTGGTGGATTCACTCCAGGTGGAACTAAAGTCTGATTCAACACTTGGTTATATTTCACATCATTCATCCTGATCTGTGAAGTAACTAAAGTAACTAAATACATGTAGTGGAGGAGAAGTACACAGTAGCATCAAATGGAAATACTCAAGTAAAGTACAAGTATCTCAAAATGGTACTTGAGTAAATGTACTTAGTTACTTTACACCTCTGTCAGGTTGTGGCGTGATACAAAATATGATTTCGTACAGATGCTCATTTGAAATCCCCCTTCCTTCTAATATTACAATATCATTCATAATAACTCGTTCCAAAATCATGCAGCTTAGAAAATATCCTTCAAAATGAAACGTGCCGTTTGATGTCGGTAAATTAAGAGCATCAGAACACATCGTTTGACGAATCGGAACTTTTATTGACAAAAACTGGACTGTCGTAGAGAGAGAGCGTTGTTATCTGAAAAGTCCCATAGCTGTATAACAGAGTGGTGGAGGTGGCTCCTCCTCCTCCTCTCAGCAGCGTATTCCCATCCCGATGGACATGAAGGTGCCGAACGTCCCGCCGCTTTGCATCATGGTCTTTCCCACGCCTCCCATCAGCTCCCTGCCACGCATCCCAATCCTGGAGGCACACAAGACGCATTCAGATTTTTTTTAACATCGTTTTTCAGCCTCAAAATGTTTTTTTACAATTCTTTATTGAGAAGACAGTTGAGAACATGTTACAATGTGTTCCTACCCAGTTAGTTCTAGTGCTTTGTATAACATATGTTGGGCGCAGAGTTACCGGAGACAGGGCCGACCATTCGTTAGAAATGCAATTATACTTTTGAGGATTTTTCATTTGTCTAATTAGCCAGTTCTAAGGGACACTTTGGACATCTTTAAAGTATTGGACCACAACAGCTGGGATTAAATGAAGTCTAGAGTTTACCCAGGTGCAGTTAGTGTTTCTACCCGGGTGCCATTATAGGTTTTTTTATATAATCTTTTGAGTGCAGAGTTAGACTATTATAATTATACTTTTGGTTAAGGATTTTTCATTTGTCTAATTAGCCAGTTTTAAGGGACACTTTGGACATCTTTAAAGTACTGACCACAACAGCTGGGATTAAACAAAGTCCACATTGTAGATATGTCCCCCAGGTGCAGTTATAGCGTTAGTGTAACATCTTGTGGGCGTAAAGTGAGCGCAGCGTTACCTGAGACAGGAGAAAGTGCCGAACATGGCTCCAGCAGCCATTCCCACGGCGAAGCCCATCATGAAGCCCATTTTCACCCGATCGAAGCAGTTGGGCTGCGTCTGTCCGTACGAACCGACAGCCACCGGCATCTGGAGGGGGAAGAGAGACGGGTTGATATCCAATTGATTCACGGCTTTATCGTCATGTGCTCAGCAGCTACAGTTTAGATATGGTGATGAAAAACTGAAGTCTCGGGCTCCTCTAACAGAGCCACATGAATATGAGATACTTTCCCCGACTAAATTAGCCTTTACGCAGCGTTCTCTTTAAGCGGCAAACCAGCAGAGAATGAGTCGGAGTTCTCTGTTTTGTTGTTGTAATATCTGGGTTCTGATCTGACATTTAAAGTCATCAACTTGGACAGTTTTCACGATTTACAGTTTAAGACTAAACAATTGTTCTAGAAAATACTCCATAAAGAAAGTAAACGTTGGTTGCAGCACTGACACAGGAAACTGTTTAATAAAACCAGTTAAAGATCCAAGTATGCAGCTTTGAAAAACTGGCAGCAAGATGTTGATGAAGATGAGGTGGAAGAAATACTCAGATTTGTAGCAATACTACATTTAAAAAGTAAAAGTCCTGCATTCAAAATCTCACTTAAGTACAAAAGTGTTGTCATCAAAATATACTTAAAGTACTAAAAGTGAAAGTACTCATTCTGTGTAATGGCCCATCTCAAAATCATATATATATATATATTGTGTTTTTATCACAACTGGTAAAGGTGGAGCCAATTTGAATAACTTTATGTACTGCTGCTGGATATTTTAACCTATCATTAAATGTCATAGTTTATGTATTAGTTATAAAACAATAATACTAACCCTAAAGGTAACTAGTATTGGCTTCTGAAATATAGTAGTGTCACTGTACTTAGTTACTTGACCTTTCCATCTAGCTTGCTATGAGTACATTATGAAGTACATATTGGACACTGGTTGATACTTAAACAGAAAACCCTACTAGCTGCTAGCTGTGTCTTAAACCCAGACATTAATCAGTTGTTCTAACTCAGGTTAATGATTGGTTAGGTAATCACTGTTATTGCATTAGCTAGAGCTAATGTTAGCCAGCACCTGTTTTTAACATTTAGCATTAAAAACAACCAACACATTGTTCACTGCAGTCCGTAAACATTTGATAAAATACAATGTGATATTGTTTATTTTGTAAAGTTCACTTTTAATCCCCACAGTGTGTTGTGTTAGCTTAGCATGCTACCCGACATGCTAACGTCTCCTGTGGCCTTGACAGTTAAACACGCGTGTTTTATCACTAAATATCTCCGTGAATCCACCTTACCTTGGACTATGAGTGTGAAATGTGTTTGTTTGTCTGGATCTTGACGGCAGGACGGTCGAGGGTTTGATGCTGCGGGGTTTAAATGTCTTTTAGCAAACCTCCATTACCGGATAGAGAAGAGAGAGAGGGATAATGTGGAGGAGAAAATAAACAGCGCCACCGGTGGTTCATTTTAGTACTGCTGCTAGTGAGGTTTTTAACCATTGTGCCATAGATACTATACTTTATGTATATCTACAGAAACATACTATAGATAATGGCATTGGATTGAATATATATTATAATTGTGCAAATAGTTCTGGGTTATAGAAAAGGAGACACTTTACACGCCAGCGATTTGTTGTACAGGTTATTGCAGTTTGCAGGTTTTCCTCTTAGACTTTTCCGAATTTATCGAATTTCTACTTTTTCTCAGAATTTCGATATTCTATGAATTTGGACTTTTTCTCATAATGTCGTCTTTTTACAGAATCTTTCGATTTGTACAATATGTTTGAATTTTTCAGAATTTTGACTTTCTCAGAATTTCTACGTTTTTACAGAATTTCGACTTACTATGAATTTTGACTTTTTCTCAGAACATTTTGATATTTCACACAATTCTATATGTAAACAAGCTTGCATTTATTGCATTAAGACTCTATAAATGTACCAATATTTAGTAGTTATGATCAAGAGTGAAGCGTGTTTGTCATCCAGTGGTACGGGTTAATAAATAAACCAATTAAAAAATCTATTTTAAGCCATCTCCAGTTTGGAAGAAATATTTTTTGATCTAAAAGTATGTCCATCCATCTTCTACCTGTTATCCGTGGTCGGGACCCCAAACTTCCCTTCCCCTGACATTTGACCTCACTCTGTTCGCTTTTGATGCCTTCAACATATATTTACAACCTACTGCTCTCCCTTGTGTTGTGTGTGTCTGCATTCATATTTTAACAATCCTTCCCTTTCCTCTCCCCACAGCATCAATGATGTACCAGTATTTTGTGAAAATCGTCCCTACCATCTACGTAAAAACTGACGGAGAGGTGAGTTCATTTGACTTTCTTTCCGTATATAATATCCTCTTTTTATTCAAACCAGGCAGCTAGACCGGTGGACTTGAATTCATCATTTAAAACGAAAAAACATTCATCCATTATTTATATTTAAATAATGTTGGTGCTATAAACTAAAACGTGATTAGTGTATCCTTTTTTCTGTTTGTGAAATTATCTTTAAACCGTTATTTATCATTAAAATGAGACTTAAAATGATGGTTTTCCACCATCATTGTTTGTTGTTGTACTCAATTGAATCTAATGTTTAATTTAAAGCTGTATGAGGCAACAATTTATAAGTTAAGACATTTAAAAAATGGAGAGGATCACATCGTCTGTCAATCACAAACTGGAACTATTTGTTTTGGAGAAAGTGGACTGATTTCGTAAAACCTCATAGTCCAGATTTCATTTTTACAAACGTTTGATTTGACTGTGAAGTCCCGATCGCTCCCTAATGCTCGTATTGTTCGTACACATTTCGGACCGACAAACTTAACATGTACAATTACTATGTCTCTAAAAAACACTGTGTAGTTGTTTGCTGCCAAATGTCAATACAAAATATATTACAAAAGTATTTATAACCTGCTATCCGTCTCCCCTTGCTGTAATAGTGTTGTGTTGTCTTTTTGTTCTCCTGCAGGTGGTAAAAACAAACCAGTTCTCCGTCACCAGGCACGAGAAGGTGGCCAACGGGCTGATCGGAGACCAGGGGCTGCCGGGCGTCTTTGTTTTATACGAACTGTCACCTATGATGGTTAAGTTCACAGAGAAACACAGGTAGGAGAAATAGAATATAGTCCTCTATTGTCAGTGTGTTGGGTAAAAGTAGAAGTACTCAGATCTGGTACTTGAGTAAAAGTAGAAGTACTCAGATCTGGTACTTGAGTCAAAGTAGAAGCACTCAGATCTTGTACTTGAGTAGAAGTACTCAGATCTTGTACTTTAGTCAAAGTAGAAGCACTCAGATCTTGTACTTGAGTAGAAGTACTCAGATCTTGTACTTGAGTAAAAGTAGAAGTACTCAGATCTTGTACTTGAGTAAAAGTAGAAGTACTCAGATCTTGTATTTGAGTAAAAGTAGAAGTACTCAGATCTTGTACTTGAGTAAAAGTAGAAGTACTCAGATCTTGTACTTGAGTAAAAGTAGAAGTACTCAGATCTTGTATTTGAGTAAAAGTAGAAGTACTCAGATCTTGTACTTGAGTAAAAGTAGAAGTACTCAGATCTTGTACTTGAGTAAAAGTAGAAGTACTCAGATCTTGTACTTGAGTAAAAGTAGAAGTACTCAGATCTTGTACTTGAGTAAAAGTAGAAGTACTCAGATCTTGTACTTGAGTAGAAGTACTCAGATCTTGTACTTGAGTAAAAGTAGAAGTACTCAGATCTTGTACTTGAGTAAAAGTAGAAGTACTCCGATCTTGTACTTGAGTAAAAGTAGAAGTACTCAGATCTTATACTTGAGTAAAAGTAGAAGCACTCAGATATTGTACTTGAGTAGAAGTACTCAGATCTTGTACTTGAGTAAAAGTAGAAGTACTCAGATCTTGTACTTGAGTAAAAGTAGAAGCACTCAGATCTTGTACTTGAGTAAAAGTAGAAGTACTCAGATCTTATACTTGAGTAAAAGTAGAAGCACTCAGATCTTGTACTTGAGTAGAAGTACTCAGATATTGTACTTGAGTAGAAGTACTCAGATCTTGTACTTGAGTAAAAGTAGAAGTACTCAGATCTTGTACCTGAGTAAAAGTAGAAGTACTCAGATCTTGTACTTGAGTAAAAGTAGAAGTACTCAGAACTTGTACTTGAGTAAAAGTAGAAGTACTCAGATCTTGTACTTGAGTAAAAGTAGAAGTACTCAGATTTGGTACTTGAGTAAAAGTAGAAGTACTCAGATTTGGTACTTGAGTAAAAGTAGAAGTACTCAGATTTGGAGAACTCTTTAAAGTAGAGACACTACATACTGATATACACCTGAACATCAACAGGAGAGGACTCTTTAAAGAAGAGACACTACATACTGATATACACCTGAACATCAGCAGGAGAGGACTCTTTAAAGTAGAGACACTACATACTGATATACACCTGAACATCAGCAGGAGAGGACTCTTTAAAGAAGAGACACTACATACTGATATACACCTGAACATCAGCAGGAGAGGACTCTTTAAAGTAGAGACACTACATACTGATATACACCTGACCATCAGCAGGAGAGGACTCTTTAAAGTAGAGACACTACATACTGATATACACCTGAACATCAGCAGGAGAGGACTCTTTAAAGTAGAGACACTACATACTGATATACACCTGAACATCAGCAGGAGAGGACTCTTTAAAGTAGAGACACTACATACTGATATACACCTGAACATCAGCAGGAGAGGACTCTTTAAAGTAGAGACACTACATACTGATATACACCTGAACATCAGCAGGAGAGGACTCTTTAAAGTAGAGACACTACACACTGATATACACCTGAACATCAGCAGGAGAGGACTCTTTAAAGTAGAGACACTACACACTGATATACACCTGAACATCAGCAGGAGAGGACTCTTTAAAGTAGAGACACTACATACTGATATACACCTGAACATCAGCAGGAGAGGACTCTTTAAAGTAGAGACACTACATACTGATATACACCTGAACATCAGCAGGAGAGGACTCTTTAAAGTAGAGACACTACACACTGATATACACCTGAACATCAGCAGGAGAGGACTCTTTAAAGTAGAGACACTACATACTGATATACACCTGAACATCAGCAGGAGATGACTCTTTAAAGTAGAGACACTACATACTGATATACACCTCAACATCAGCAGGAGAGGACTCTTTAAAGTAGAGACACTACATACTGATATACACCTGAACATCAGCAGGAGAGGACTCTTTAAAGTAGAGACACTACATACTGATATACACCTGAACATCAGCAGGAGAGGACTCTTTAAAGTAGAGACACTACATACTGATATACACCTGAACATCAGCAGGAGAGGACTCTTTAAAGTAGAGACACTACATACTGATATACACCTGAACATCAGCAGGAGAGGACTCTTTAAAGTAGAGACACTACATACTGATATACACCTGATCATCAGCAGGAGAGGACTCTTTAAAGTAGAGAAACCACATACTGATATACACCTGAACATCAGCAGGAGAGGACTCTTTAAAGTAGAGACACTACATACTGATATACACCTGAACATCAGCAGGAGAGGACTCTTTAAAGTAGAGACACTACATACTGATATACACCTGAACATCAGCAGGAGAGGACTCTTTAAAGTAGATACACTACATACTGATATACACCTGAACATCAGCAGGAGAGGACTCTTTAAAGTAGAGACACTACATACTGATATACACCTGAACATCAGCAGGAGAGGACTCTTTAAAGTAGAGACACTACACACTGATATACACCTGAACATCAGCAGGAGAGGACTCTTTAAAGTAGAGACACTACACACTGATATACACCTGAACATCAGCAGGAGAGGACTCTTTAAAGTAGAGACACTACATACTGATATACACCTGAACATCAGCAGGAGAGGACTCTTTAAAGTAGAGACACTACATACTGATATACACCTGAACATCAGCAGGAGAGGACTCTTTAAAGTAGATACACTACATACTGATATACACCTGAACATCAGCAGGAGAGGACTCTTTAAAGTAGAGACACTACACACTGATATACACCTGAACATCAGCAGGAGAGGACTCTTTAAAGTAGAGACACTACATACTGATATACACCTGAACATCAGCAGGAGATGACTCTTTAAAGTAGAGACACTACATACTGATATACACCTCAACATCAGCAGGAGAGGACTCTTTAAAGTAGAGACACTACATACTGATATACACCTGAACATCAGCAGGAGAGGACTCTTTAAAGTAGAGACACTACATACTGATATACACCTGAACATCAGCAGGAGAGGACTCTTTAAAGTAGAGACACTACATACTGATATACACCTGAACATCAGCAGGAGAGGACTCTTTAAAGTAGAGACACTACATACTGATATACACCTGAACATCAGCAGGAGAGGACTCTTTAAAGTAGAGACACTACATACTGATATACACCTGAACATCAGCAGGAGAGGACTCTTTAAAGTAGAGACACTACATACTGATCTACACCTGAACATCAGCAGGAGAGGACTCTTTAAAGTAGAGACACTACATACTGATATACACCTGATCATCAGCAGGAGAGGACTCTTTAAAGTAGAGAAACCACATACTGATATACACCTGAACATCAGCAGGAGAGGACTCTTTAAAGTAGAGACACTACACACTGATATACACCTGAACATCAGCAGGAGAGGACTCTTTAAAGTAGAGACACTACACACTGATATACACCTGAACATCAGCAGGAGAGGACTCTTTAAAGTAGAGACACTACATACTGATATACACCTGAACATCAGCAGGAGAGGACTCTTTAAAGTAGAGACACTACATACTGATATACACCTGAACATCAGCAGGAGAGGACTCTTTAAAGTAGAGACACTACACACTGATATACACCTGAACATCAGCAGGAGAGGACTCTTTAAAGTAGAGACACTACACACTGATATACACCTGAACATCAGCAGGAGAGGACTCTTTAAAGTAGAGACACTACACACTGATATACACCTGGACATCAGCAGGAGAGGACTCTTTAAAGTAGAGACACTACATACTGATAAACACCTGAACATCAGCAGGAGAGGACTCTTTAAAGTAGAGACACTACATACTGATATACACCTGAACATCAGCAGGAGAGGACTCTTTAAAGTAGAGACGCTACATACTGATATACACCTGAACATCAGCAGGAGAGGACTCTTTAAAGTAGAGACACTACATACTGATATACACCTGAACACCAGCAGGAGAGGACTCTTTAAAGACAATACCATGATTCAAGAAGTCAATGTAAATGTTCATGTCAGTAAAATAAGTGTTCTTGTTAAAACAATATGTCCTCTCTTTTTCTCTCTCTCTTTTTCTCTCTCTCTTTTTCTCTCTCTCTTTTTCTCTCTCTTTTCAGATCGTTCACACACTTTTTAACAGGAGTGTGTGCCATCATTGGAGGAGTATTTACAGGTCAGTCCCTAACACACACAGCAGCTTCAAATGCATAAAAATGAAGTGGATAATAAAACCTGATGTTCTCTTTCCTCTTTCCTTTCCTCTTGTGTGTCCTCTTTCCTTTCCTCTTGTGTGTCCTCTCGTGTTTCCTCTTGTGTGTCCTCTTGTGTTTCCTCTTTCCTTTCCTCTTGTGTGTCCTCTCGTGTGTCCTCTTTCCTTTCCTCTCGTGTGTCCTCTTGTGTTTCCTCTTTCCTTTCCTCTTGTGTGTCCTCTCGTGTGTCCTCTTTCCTTTCCTCTTGTGTGTCCTCTTTCCTTTCCTCTTGTGTTTCCTCTCGTGTGTCCTCTTTCCTTTCCTCTTGTGTGTCCTCTTTCCTTTCCTCTTGTGTGTCCTCTCGTGTGTCCTCTTTCCTTTCCTCTTGTGTGTCCTCTTGTGTTTCCTCTTTCCTTTCCTCTTGTGTGTCCTCTTGTGTGTCCTCTCGTGTGTCCTCTTTCCTTTCCTCTTGTGTGTCCTCTTGTGTTTCCTCTTTCCTTTCCTCTCGTGTGTCCTCTTTCCTTTCCTCTTGTGTGTCCTCTTGTGTTTCCTCTTTCCTTTCCTCTTGTGTGTCCTCTTGTGTTTCCTCTTTCCTTTCCTCTTGTGTTTCCTCTCGTGTTTCCTCTTTCCTTTCCTCTTGTGTTTCCTCTCGTGTTTCCTCTTTCCTTTCCTCTTGTGTTTCCTCTCGTGTTTCCTCTCGTGTTTCCTCTCGTGTTTCCTCTTTCCTTTCCTCTTGTGTGTCCTCTCGTGTTTCCTCTCGTGTTTCCTCTTGTGTTTCCTCTTTCCTTTCCTCTTTCCTTTCCTCTCGTGTTTCCTCTTGTGTTTCCTCTTTCCTTTCCTCTCGTGTTTCCTCTCGTGTTTCCTCTCGTGTTTCCTCTCGTGTTTCCTCTCGTGTTTCCTCTTTCCTTTCCTCTCGTGTTTCCTCTTGTGTTTCCTCTCGTGTTTCCTCTTTCCTTTCCTCTCGTGTTTCCTCTTTCCTTTCCTCTCGTGTTTCCTCTCGTGTTTCCTCTCGTGTTTCCTCTCGTGTTTCCTCTCGTGTTTCCTCTTTCCTTTCCTCTCGTGTTTCCTCTCGTGTTTCCTCTTTCCTTTCCTCTCGTGTTTCCTCTCGTGTTTCCTCTTTCCTTTCCTCTCGTGTTTCCTCTCGTGTTTCCTCTCGTGTTTCCTCTCGTGTTTCCTCTTTCCTTTCCTCTCGTGTTTCCTCTCGTGTTTCCTCTTTCCTTTCCTCTCGTGTTTCCTCTCGTGTTTCCTCTTGTGTTTCCTCTTTCCTTTCCTCTCGTGTTTCCTCTTTCCTTTCCTCTCGTGTTTCCTCTCGTGTTTCCTCTCGTCTTTCCTCTTGTCTTTCCTCTCGTGTTTCCTCTTTCCTTTCCTCTTGTGTGTCCTCTTTCCTTTCCTCTTTCCTTTCCTCTCGTGTTTCTGCAGTTGCCGGATTGATCGATTCGCTCATCTACCACTCAGCTCGAGTCATCCAGAAGAAGATAGAGTTGGGGAAAGCCTCCTAACAGCGCCCCCTGCTGGCCTCCGCGGTGAAAGAAAAACAGACAGGAAAGAAAGGACAGAGGGAGACAGAGAGGTTTTAAATCCGACACGTTTTCGATTCCTCTGTCTCTCTTTTCGTTCTGGAAAAAGCACTGAAGAGGAACTTGTTGGGGGGATTTTGCTCTCCGGTTAAAATGTAAGAGGTTTGTTTTTGTGATTGAACTCAAGAGAGGAAGCTTCTTTTTCTTCTTCTTCTTCACGGAGGACGGGAACTTCACTTTCTTCTTTAACGTCCTGATTCACATTCGTTAGAGGATCCAAAGGGGTGAGGATGAGAGGGAGGCTTTTTGGGAAGGAATACGTCACCCCAAAATTATTCATTTTCATATCAGTAACTCTTTTCTCCATTTAACTTGAGAAGAACCACCATATATAACAAGTTGTGTGAAGTTGATTAGACCTTTTTTAGGGTGAACTGTTCCTTTAAAGACCAAAAGGACTTCAATACCAGCTGAATAACGACACTTTACGGCAGAAAAACGAAATACGTCACCTCAAAGTTATTCCTTTTCCTATCAGTCACTCCTTTCAAACTCTTGTACACGTTAAAGAAAATGTATCCTTTAATGTGAGGAAGTTGAAAGTGAAGAACGACCATCTATTACAAGTTGAAGTTGATATTAAAAAATGTCGTGTGATGTGATCCTTTAAAGACTTTCTGTACAAAAAATCCCTCAAAACCAGCAGATTTTCTTTGATTTTCAACAAAATAACGTCAAAGAAATACGTCACCCCAAATTATTCATGTTCCTATCCCTCACTCCTATCAAACTATTCCTCAATTTAAAGCGAAGTTAAAGGCGACGACCATCTCTTACAAGTTGTGAGATGTTGATTAGACACTTTTGGGGTGAAATGTTCCTTTAAAAAATCAAAAATACTTGAAAAGCAGCTGATTTTCTCTGATTTTCAGCTAAATAACGACACTTTAAGGAAGATAAACTAAATACATCACCTCTCAATGATTAGTTTTCTCATCAGTGACGTCTTCCTCGACACGTATTACAAGTTGTGAGAAGTTGATAAGGAAACGTGTTGGGTGACGTAATTCTTTAAAGACTTTCTGTACAGAAATCCCTCAAAACCAGCAGATTTTCTTTGATGTTCAGCTAAATGACGACACTTAAACTGCGGATAAAAAACCCCAAATGATTAGTGATCTTATCAGTTACTTCCTCCATGTAACAGCGGAAACCTTAATGGAAGAAACAATGTATTTTATCCAGAATCACAGAAAGTCTAACACGACACATAATCATTTTTTCTCGATAAGATCTGAATGTATTGGGGAAAATGTAGGGATTCGTTTTGTATTTTTCTTATTTTCAACAAAAACCACATTATTATTTTCCCTTGTTGGGTGACGTGTTCCTTTAAAGACTTTCTGTACAAAAGATCCCTCAAAAACCATCTGATTTCCTCTGATTTTCAGCTCAAGAAGCCGCTTTAAAGGCAGATTTCTGACCTCAAGCTTGAATTAAAACCCACTCTGTGTAGGATTTGGTTTTTTCATCGTGAGAATCTGAATGACTTGAGTTTACAGCCGTCAAAACAGGTGCAAATAGTCAAAAACAAATAGAACATATGGATTTATTTAGCCGGGAACTCGAAGTCAGTCGCTTTCCATCCGATAATAACGTCACATTTTATGAACTTCCACCTGTTTCAGTGCCAACTCTCCACTGTGACATGAACTGTATTATTTGTCTCTCATAGTGTTTTTTGGATTCATCCATTTTTCTAAATCCTACACACAGTGGCTTTAAAATAAAGAGATTTTATTTGAAAATGACTCGATATAATCAGACGTCCTGCAGTGTGAATGGAGTCAGTGTTTAAGAAGTGGTAGTGAAGGAAGTCCCATAATAGTCTGTTTGCAGTTTGTGATCACAGAAATGTTGTATGTTAAAAATGTATCGTGGGGTCTCCAGCACATAGAAACTGCCGGATACTAACTTGCATTTGTTGGTAAATGTGCACAATTAGCACAAGTTGTATTAATTAGCATCAATACACACACATTATTGGCCAATTTGGAACATTTAGGAGTGGTTTTGGAGGTTATTGAGGATGTTGAATCCAGTTCGGACATGTTCAAGAACAGAAATGGCAGATTTAACAGATTTGTTGACAACTGTAGTTACTTGTGACAGTAAGTAGGTAGGTAGGTTGGTCAGAAAGTGGCTATATTCATACTGTAGACTCATTTTGATGGACTTTGAGTCGATTTAAAAGTTTTACGGGACACAAAACAGCCATTTTGGATCCTGGAAATGTCAGAAATTGATTAAATATCCTCAAAAACCACTTATAAACCGTCCAAATCGGCCAAGAATTTGATTAACTAATGTCGGCATATGCTAATTAATGCCAATTGTACAAATTGGTCAACATGCAGGTTAGCATCCGGCAGTGTCTATGAGCTGGAGACCCTGCTATACATTTCTATCATAAAACGTTGTCATGAATAGGTTCACTAAGCTGGAAAGTAGACTAGTAGTTCAAAAAAAGGACTAGTTTTTTGTGGGGCTGTCTCACACAGAAACCCTTCATAAGTCAAATCCTGGCTTATAAAATACCGCTTCCATAAAATATCTCCATCTTGGCTCAATTTGAACTTCGTTCAAGCCAATTAAAGCAGTGTTTATTCTTAGCCTGAGACCCCATTTACAGGCAAACGCATACGAAATGCAAACGAACCGAATACGATATCAAAAAGTCTTCCGTTCACACGAGACCGCGCGGGAGTAGTACATAGGCCTGTAAGTGGCGCTGTACTTTCGCCACAAAATACACCAAAAGTAGCGAAGAAGACCCCCGAGCGTGGTTGCCATCGTTGCCCTTCTGTTTATGCCCCGCGGTGGATTTAGCAACATGTAGTTCATGTCATTCTCCATGTCCACTTGTTGCTGAGGGTTGAGGTAGAGGAGCTGTAGATTTTGCACTAGCATCTGTAGCATGGTCAGTAGCTACCGACCATGCTACAGCAGTGAGCAGCAGAGGTGGGGAGAGGCGGAGCTATGGCTTCATCGTTATCAGGAAATGATCGTATAGGGCGTACACAGGGAGCCGTTTGCCCCCCCAGAGCGTTCTGTTTGCAGATCTATCCTCCTTGGGACCCGTTATCGTTTGCGGGGTCCGTTTCCGCGTTTCCGTTACGGCCTCGTGTGAACGAACGGGCTGTACGAAAGAGAAAGTAGCGGATACAACCGTTTGCGTTCTCGTGTAAACAGCACCTTAAACAGAGCGTTTCAGAGAGGAAGTGAACACAGGTGTATAAAGACGGACATTATGAGAAAATAAAAGTGTATTTTGAACATTAAAGCAGGTAATCATGTTGGAGTAGAAACCAAAAAGACAAGAACACTCTTACAAATGAAATAATTTGCCTCTTTAAATGGATAGAAATGCAAAGCCAGGCTCTCTTTTCCGGAAATTCGGTCATTTTTCTGACTTTGTCTCACAACATGATCGAGGAAATGTATAATTTAGAAGTCAAAGTTTGTTCAATGTGTAAATATTGTACAGACACATCACTGCTGCCTCAGAAACACTGAGTGAATCTCACCCGATTGAGTGTTTTCTGTGTTAAAAAAACACTTACATATATTTTTATTTTGCATTGTTTTTTGAGGGAAAAGGGCATCTTCTTTTCTGCTGCTTTCTTTTTGTTGTTTCTTTGGATTAATGGACAACAGTTTGCTGTTTAATGATTATATTTGGGATGTGGGATTTGGGGACATTAAAGGGTTAAAACCAGTGGTGGAAAGTAACGGAGTACATTTACTTTAGTACTGCATTTAAGTACAATTTAATGCCACTTTAAACTGTTTCTAAACTACATTTAAAAGGGTACATAATGCATTTAACATCCTATTAAGATATAGCATTATGATTTAAACTTAATGCATCTCTACAAATAAAATAGGGAACAGTTTGAGGTAAGAATGTGAAATCATCCAATATATTACAAAAAGAGAATATTGTACTTTACTTTATTATTTTAGATACCTTGAAGAAAGAAAGAAACTTTAATAATGAACAGTTAACAGTAAAATGCTACTTGATGCAACAATACACACACACACACACACACACACACACACACACACACACACACACACACACACACACACACACACACACACACACACACACACACACACACACACACACTAAAATGCTACTTGATGCAACAATGTTGGCTCGCGCTACCACACATTGTGATAAGCTAAGGGGCGGGACATCTCTATGGTGTTGACCAATCACAACAGAGCCGACCAGCTAACCAATCAGAGCAGCTCTGGTTTCAGACAGAGGGTGGAAAGAGGTTCTGCAGCACAGGCATGAGAACAATAAAGATCTTTTTGAACATCCATATTCATTAGTTAATGTTGTCTTAATAATATAAAGCTGTAACTAATGTTGTCTTATATAGTTCAAAATGTAGTGGAGAAGTTTAAACTATGTATACAATACAATAGAAGTACCTCAAAATCAAACTTAAGAACAGTACTTTAGTAAATACTTAGTTACTTTACAACACTGCTAATACATAAGCAAACATGTAAAGGCGTTTACTTGTAATGGAGTATTTTGAGATTCATTCTTTGGTGCTTTTGCTTCAGTAAAGTCTCTGAGTACTTCCTCCACTTCCTGGTTGTTTCACAGTTTCTTGCACTGTTTAAAAAAGTGTTTTATTCAGATGTTGAAGCTTTTCTAATGACAGGGAGGCGGCTAAATGTGGGGTTTATCTTCTCATTTTATTCCTCTCACACATGTGGAGCCTCCAGATGAGACCCAGATGTTTTCACTCGCCCCTTTGAGTCTATTTTTAGAGTCGTAGACAGATTTGTGGGTAAAAAATGTTGTATTATGGAAGGACAGCACTGGTGGTTTCACATGTTCGTGGCCCTTTAACTACAACAGTTTAGAGGATCCGTAGAATAATAAAAGTCTGAATCACGCTGAACCAGAACCTGGATATAAATCCCTTCCTGTCTGCTGGAAGGTTTCATTTTGTTTTAATGATGTTCGTTTATTGAAAAAGCGTCTGAAATGTGATCCTGGACGTTTCAGCACCTTTTAACATCTAAATAATCAGTGGCGTGTGTGCGTGCGTGTGTGTGCGTGTGTGTGTGTGTGTGTGTGTGTGTGGGGCTGAGAGATGTATTTATATTTTGATTGTCCTCAAACAGTTTTTAAAATGACAGATAATAAATGTTGAATACACCAGCTGCTTCAACCGTCCGTCTCCTCTTTATTCATGTTTACTTTTTTAAATGTTCTATTAATAGTAGATTATATGTACTTTATTGATTCCAAAAAAAGTATATATATATATATATATCTAAACATCTGTAAGGTATGCACAGTATAGAAAACACTATGAAATAAACAGAATAAGTTAAAATACACTGTAAAAGACCAACGTACTACAACAAAGATATAGAGGATACGTCATACATTTTACAAAATACCATAGATCTAGTATTTAGAAAATATATTTAAAAAGATATATATATAGAAAATAATATATCTATTTAAAGATACATTTTTAAAATAATATTTTATTATTCTCAACACAATAATCATATTTGATCACCTGACATAAAAGATGTACACTTTGATTAAACCACATCTTAGTCAGTAATTGTGAACTGTCCCGCAGTTGCACCTGATGGCCGCTAGATGGCGACACTACACTTCAAACTGGCATTTACACACAGATAGGAGCAGAGCATCTGAATGAAATTACAACGTGTGTGTGCGCGCGCGCGTGTGTGTGTGTCCACAGAGAACAGTTAGATGCTGGAAATGTAATTATGTGTCTGGGCGTTGTACATTTGAACTGCTCAAGTAAAAGCAGAACATACAACTCAGTGAACTTCATTTCAAATAACATCCGGCATTCATCATTTTTGCTTAATTAAACGTAAAGAAGTATTATTGAAAAACGATCAAATAGGGGGTTCTAAATCGATTAATTACCACCGGAAATCTATAATACGCAATACGCGTTAGGGACACAGTTACTCGATCACACTGGATGTAAAACCAATCTTAGTTCAAGTATATTACATACATTTAAGAGAGTCAACAATGAGCTTATGTTGGTTGGTTTCAGGGTCTTAAGGGTTTTGGAAAAAGAGTTAACGTATATATTTTGGAGGAGAGGCTCCACTTTAGGGTCAGAGGTTTTGGTGTGTTTATATTCAGGGTCTAAAATGTGTTTGGGTTGAGATGTAACTCCTGTTATTGAGCGGGTGCAGGATTTAGAGTTATGGTTGGACACAAGACTCTGTTGTCTCTGATCTCCTTATTATTGAACATCAAACTTTAGATGTTGTGACGTAACGCGAAGTCTCTGGATAATCAGTCTGCCATCACAAAGTTAGCATTTCTGTCTTCATTTCGCTTTTTCTTCTGATCATGACTCACTCTGAGATCAAAGAGTAATAAAAACGAAATGTTCAAGATAAGTAGATTATATTTCACAAATCAAATTAAGAGGGATGGGATGTGGTAGGCCAATAAGTGGAATCAGTTGATGTGAGGAATGTTTTTACATACTTTAAAGGTGGGGTATGTAAGTTTGAGAAACTGGCTCGAGATACACTTGTTGTTATATTCCATGGAATGCTCTTAAAGGGAGGCGATCCTCATGACACGCATTTTTAAATAATTATCATCCGATAAAACAGACCAGTCTCTGCCAGTCTTTTTTTTTTTTTGTAATCCGATGACGTCATCAGTGATTTTAAGCTGATTAATTACCGAAATAACATCAACCCTGTGGGCGGCGCCATTTTGACGAGTCACATGACTTATTTTACCGGAAGTGACGTGAACTATGCGTTTGGTGTCGAGGACAAATTGACGGATGTGCTTTGTTCATGTTGTTTACTCTAGTTACTCTCTCAATTCTACTGAAATATGCCTTATTGTATTGCGAAACATTGCCACAATTCGGATAGGAACAATCCACGGAATGCTCGGTTCCATCTGTTGCCAACGGGTAAGCGTAGGAAGTACGTTCGGAGGCAGTGGCTAGCGAAATGTGCTCGGCCCGAACCGAAAGATCCACAGGCGCATGTATGCAGCGAACATTTCAAGTTTCCGGACGACTACTCTGAGAGTATGATGAAACATAAAATGGGATTTATTAATCAACCATTACTTAATGGGGATGCCAGCCAGCGTAAGCACATTACGCAGCAGACCTTACTTATTGTTTACTACGTAAGGAAGCAGGACCCAGAGCGCACGCAGCACAGAGCGGACAGCAGATAACAGAATTGCAGTTTTATTGCTTATAGATTATCAGAACATTTCAAAGGGGACACAGCCCCATTGGATATTAACCTATGGATTAACTACATCATCGTTTGTATCGTTGTAATGCCATTGAAGACCAGTTTAGACCAGACAATGAGGAAGGTAAGCCATGTTAGCCTAGCGCATGTTAGTACCTAGTGCCACTTGTTTTGATGTACGTTTTTGTTGCTAATGTCGCGAGTTTGTATCCTTCAGTGTTGAGGTGAGCACCGTTAGATTCTGTGTCTTTACGATCATAAACGATGTGTTGGATGTGCAGCTAGGATAAGTCAATCAATGTTTATTTATATAGCCCAATATCACAAATGTTACATTTGTCTCAGTGGTCTTCACAGTGTGTACAGAATATCAGTATGACAATACGACACCCTCTGTCCTTAGACCCTCACATCGTACAAGGAAAAACTTCCAAAGAAAACCCAGTTTAAAGGGAAAAATGGGAGAAACCTCAGGGAGAGCAGCAGAGGAGGGATCCCTCTCCCAGGACGGACAGACGTGCAATAGATGCCGTGTGTAAATTGAAAAGATAATACATTTGCAACATAGGTAGTCCAGATGTTTGGAAATGCATGTGTGTATAATAGGAAGATGAATCCACGAGGATATCCACCCAGGACCGATTATCCAGGACCACAGCCACGACTCAAGATCCAGCGCTCGCGATCCAGGACACAGGACCGCAGGATCATCCATGACTCCGGATCCCAGCGTATATAGACACCAAAAAGAAAGACATTTGGGGAAGCTGGGTTAATCGGAACATGAGAGGACACAGGTACAGACAGAGAGAAGGAAGAAGTAAGATGTCCCCCGACAAACTAAGCCTATATCAGCAAAACTAGGGGCTGAATCTAATCAGCCCTAACTATAAGCTTTATCAAAAAGGGAGGTCTTAAGCGCACTCTTAAAAACGGATAGGGTGTCTGCCGCCCGAACACAAACTGGAAGCTGATTCCACAAATGTGGAGCTTGATAAGAAAAGGCTCTGGCTCCCATTGTACTTTTAGAGATTCTAGGAACAACCAACAACCCTGCATTCTTGGAACGCAATGCCCTAGTAGGACAGTAGGGTATAATGAGTTCTTTAAGGTAAGATGGCGCCTGCCCATTAAGGGCTTTGTAGGCGAGAAGAAGAATTTTAAATTCTATCCTGTGTTCTATAGGGAGCCAGTGTAAGGCAGCCAGAACCGGAGTAATGTGGTCCCTTCTCCTAACTCTGGTTAGTACACGAGCCGCAGCATTTTGAATCAGCTGAAGCCACTTGACTGACTTCTTGGTACTCCCTGATAATAAAGAGTTACAATAATCCAGCCTAGAAGTAACAAATGCATGGACTAGTTTCTCTGCATCGTTTTGAGGCAAGATATGCCTGATTTTTGCAATGTTACGTAGATGGAAGTAGGCGGTCCTTGAAATTGATTTTATGTGGGCGTTAAAGGATAAATCCTGATCAAATATAACACCAAGATTCTTTACAGTCTCACTGGAGGCCAAATTAATGCCATCCATAGTTAGTATATCTTTAGATAATTTGTTTCGTAGATTCTTCGGGCCAAGTACAATAACTTCAGTTTTGGTCGTGTTTAACATCAAAAAGTTTAAGGTCATCCACGTTTTTAAGTCCTTAAGGCAGTCTTGAATTTTATTTAGATGATTAATTTCATCAGGCTTGATTGATAAATATAGTTGAGTATCATCCGCATAACAATGAAAGTTTACAGAATGATTCCTTATAATATTGCCTAACGGAAGCATATATAATGTGAACAAAATAGGTCCGAGCACTGAGCCCTGTGGCACTCCATGGCTAACTTTGGTTTGCGTGGAAGATTCATCGTTAACACGTACAAACTGAGAGCGTTCAGATAGATAGGACCTAAACCAGCCTAAAGCAGTTCCCTGTATGCCAACTAAGTGCTCTAGTCTTTGCAATAGGATGTCATGGTCGATAGCATCAAATGCAGCACTGAGATCGAGCAAAACAAGAATAGAGACAAGTCCCTAGTCTGGGGCTATTAGAATGTCATTTGTGACTTTAACCAGAGCTGTCTCTGTGCTATGATGTGTTCTAAAGCCAGACTGAAAATCTTCAAATAAATCATTGTTTTTTAAGTAATCACACAACTGTTTTGCGACCGCTTTCTCAAGAATGTTTGAGAGGAACGGAAGATTAGAAATAGGTCTATAGTTGGCTAAAACCTCTGGATCGAGGTTGTGCTTTTTAAGAAGCGGTTTTATCACTGCTACTTTGAATGATTGTGGAACATAGCCTGATAATAAAGACATATTCATAATATTTAATAAAGAAGTGCTAATTAATGGAAAAACTTCCTTCAACAGCTTAGTTGGAATTGGGTCTAACATGCACGTTGATGGTTTCGAAGAGAGAATCATTGAATGTAATTATTCAAGGTTTATGGCTGAAAAGCATTCTAGTTTACTATCTAGTGTAATATTAGAACTTACGTTTCCGGGAGCTGTTGATAACACTATACTGGTCAAAGGCAAGAGGTCATTAATTTTGTTTCTAAGAGTAACAATTTTATCGTTAAAAAAGCACATAAAATCATTGCTACTGAGTGCTATGGGAATAGAAGGCTCAATCGAGCTGTGGCTCTCTGTCAGCCTGGCTACAGTGCTGAAAAGAAATCTTGCATTATTCTTATTCTCATCTATTAATGAAGAGTAGTAGGCTGCTCTCGCTTTACGCAGTGCTTTCTTATATTCATTGAGAGTAATATGCCAAATTAAACGAGATTCTTCAAGTTTAGTGGAACGCCATATCCTTTCAAGTTGTCTAGACTTTTGCTTTATTTTGCGGGTTTCTGCATTATGCCATGGAGCTAATCTATGTTGTTTTATTTTTCTTCTTTTTCAAAGGAGCAACAGAGTCTAATTGTATTCGCAGCGCATCTGTAGCACTATCAACAACATGATCAATTTGGGGTGGTTTTGTATAAGTTTCCTCCCCTACATGCAGACATGCTATCGAGTTAAGTATTGGTGGAATCTCTTCCTTAAATGTGGCTATAGCACTAACAGATAGGTTTCTGCTGCAAGAGCTTTGGACTAATGCTTTGTAGTCTCGTAATAGTACTAAAAAAGTTACTAAGAAATGGTCGGATAGAGCAGGATTATGCGGTTCGACTAATAGTTGCTCAATTTCAATACCATAAGTCAGAACAAGGTCGAGAGTGTGATTATAGCAGTGGGTTGGTTTATTTACACTCTGACAGAAACCAACAGAATCTAATATAGAGTTAAATGCAACAGTAAGGCTATTTTTATCATCGTCAACATGAATATTAAAGTCACCTACGATAATTACTTTGTCTGTTTTAAGAACCAAAGTTGATAAAAACTCAGAGAATTCTGATAAGAATTCTGAATAAGGACCTGGTGCACGATACACTGTAACAAATAAGATTGGCTGCAAAGTTTTCCAGATCGGATGCGTAAGACTAAAAACGAGGCTTTCAAAGGAGGTATAATTTAATTTTGGTTTAGTATTGATAAGTAAACTTGAGTCAAAGATTGCTGCAACTCCACCTCCTTGGCCCGTGCCTCGAGCAATATGAGTGTTGACATGGCTGGGTGGAGTGGCCTCATTTATGCTGACATATTCTTCATGTCTCAACCAAGTTTCAGTGAGACAGCATATATCAATATTATAATCTGATATTAAATCATTTACCAATATTGCTTTAGATGCTAGAGATCTTATGTTTAAGAGACCACATTGAATCTTCCTGTTTTGTTGCACTGTAGTAGTTGTTACATTTACTTTTATTAGGTTATTATGTATGACACCTCTATTAGGTTTTACCTTCAATTGTCCTTGGGCAGACACACACACCGCTAATATTGGGTATTTTATTGGGTTCGGGATTCCTATGGATGACTGCCTAGGAGAGAGCACAGAGAAGCGTGTAAGACTGCGACTCCGCCTCCTGGTCTCAACTCCAGTTTGTCATGGATTAAGTCCACAAAGCCCTGAAATGTTTGCCGAAATGAGATCTGCACCTTCCAAAGTAGGATGAATGCCGTCTCTCTTAATCAGACCAGGTTTTCCCCAGAAGGCTGTCCAATTATTTACGAAGCCCACATTGTTTGCTGGGCACCACCAAGACAACCAGCTGAAATGATGACATGCGGCTATACATGTCATCATTGATCAGATTGGGGAGGGGACCAGAGAAGATTACGGTGTCCGACATTGTTTTAGCATAACTACACACCGACTCCACATTAAGTTTGGTGCATTCTGATTGGCGTAAACGAACATCATTACCACCGACGTGAATAACAATCCTACTGTATTTACGTTTATTTTTAGCCAGCAGTTTAAGATGCGCCTCAACGTCGCCCGCTCTGGCCCCCGGAATGCATGTGACTGTGGAGGCTTCGGTCTCTAAATTCATGTGTCTCATAATAGAGCTACCAATAACCAGAGTTGGCTTCTCAGCGGGTGTCTCGCTGAGTGGGGAATATCTGTTAGATACGTCAACGGGTTGGTGGGGACCTGCGGGTTTCGCGTTATGCCCCTTCTGAACAGTCACCCAGTCTCCCTGCTGCTCGGGAGTTGCCGGGGGACGGCTAAGAGGAGCTACCTTTTGCCGGTCCGCACATGCTAACATGGGCTTTACTTTAGCTGAGTTACTTTCTAAGATGCGGAGCCGGGCTTCTATGGCTATGATTCCCGCCTCGAACCTAACAACTATACTACATTTAACACATGTATCGGTACCAGTAAAGGAGGCCGGGAAGTAACCAAACATGAGACAGGAAGAGCAGAAAATAGCACCAGAAGGGTGGGGAAAGAGCCATGGCTAGCTATCAAGCTAAAGTAGCTACCGTTAGCAAACCCGAAAAGAGTGTAGGCAACTGTGGAGTTACAGTTACAGTCGCTAAGAGAATGAGAGTTGGAGTGCTTAAGCTGTAGTAACGTGTGATTACAACGTCAGGCAGTTGCCGTGATCAAGAGTTTTAAAACGATCGATTAAGTTTAAGTTAATAAGCTATAAGTAAGTAAGGTGGGCTAGGGTTGCGTTCCAATAGTCCATTTAGCTTAGGAACCTTCCTAACCAAGTGAAATGACCCGGAAGTACGTCAGTGGCAGCCATGATAAGTGCCCTTCCAATTCTCCAAATGAAAGGAAAGGAGGTTTCAAACTTCCTTTATAGCCTCCTTTAGCTTAGGAACCACTGGACCTCCCTTACCGAAAGGAGAGGAGAAAATGCTGCCCCACAATGCATTGCAGCCGCAGCATTTGCCGTCACTCAACAGTCGGCCGTTCACGGAAACAACCGATTATGACCGAGAAATGATATCATGAAAGTTACGGTGCTTATTAAGCATTTTAAAACATAGGTGGTAAGTTGCCAAAGTGCTTTGTTTTGAACGTTCATCAGTATTATAATCAAAGAGAGAAATATGAACGTTAGTTTTTACTGAAATGATCAAATAAAGTCAACATCTCACAGTCTTCACTGAGCTGTGTGGGGTTTGTTCTACTTTTAAAAGATGTTTGAATGGTGATATACACAGTGATAGATGTTAAGGACTAACGTTTATAATAAATACATTTGTATTGATTTTAAGATCTTTTCATAGTTCATACAATCATACGTATTTGAATCATTGGTATTAATGTGGACGAGCAGAAGTTTCACTTTCCTTTTCTATTTCAATTCCAACTTTGGTCCTGAAGAATATGTTTCTCTGTTGTCCACGTTCATAAAGCAAAGCAACAGCATCAGAGCACGGTGCAGAGTCTCTGGATGAGTCCCTCGTTCTTATTGAGCATCCATGTTGTAGTCCGCTGGATAGAAAACTGTAGTTTCCATAGTTTCCCCACAGCAGCAGACGCACACAATGACGTCCGCTGGCGCATCATAAACACGTCGGATAGTGAAAGTGCAGTTGATTCTCTAAAGTACCGCAGTCTCTTCTCCTAAGTCCTTTTGAATTCTCCTATCCACTATCCCTTAACCCCGTGACCTTTCACTCAGAGGTCAAGGAATAGGAGATAGGGTTAGAATTTAGAATTTAGGAGCTGATTTTTGGATTATCGGAACGCAACCTAGGAGTGATTTTCGGTGCAGTAATAGGATAGCATGTTTCGCTCGGGGCTAATTCAGAGGCTCACTGTTAGCATTGTGTGTTTTTTTTGAAGAAAAAAATGAAAAAGATCAGTTAAATTAGTTTTTTTCCCATTATATGGATATAAAATAATCATAGTTTATTAAATATTAAGGTTCCTTAGACGTTGTTTCCTGCAAATGACGCGATTTCGGCCCCGGAACCGGGTCCGTGGGGCCTAAGAGGATAACAGAGTATGTTTTTTATTTTTTTTATGGTTGTATTTGGATGGAATGAATACCTATAGTGATAATTCAAAGTAAGTCCGCCTGGACTTTATTTTTCTAAACTTCTTCCTCGGCTGACGAGTCCGAACTCAAATACTCCGCCATGTTTTCGTCGAATGAGCTGTTCGTGTGTTTACAAAGTGAACGCATAGATGACGTCACGACCTAGTTTTTCGGATCATGTGAAAATGGCCAAAATGGCAGCTGCCTGACGGAATATACAGGTTTTGATAAAAAAGAGCTATAAAATCATTATTTTCCGGTGAATATTGCTGATTTCTTCAGGGTATGGTTTAAACATAATGTTTCACTAAATACTGAAGTTTTGATTAACTATCTAATGACTGGAGCCTTCCTTTAACATCCCGATAGCAATGAATATCTGAAGTGCTTTGACAAAAATTCCATAAAGAAATGTCATCCGTGGAAGCCGTGGCGCTGTAAAAAGCTCGACCAATCATCTGAGCCGGCTAAAGTAACTGGACGGCCTACCTGCCTGCCAGCCTCCCATCGGGGCACAAACTTACCTCGTGCCCTCATTGGTCACGTGCGCGTTCCTGTGTGTTGGGGGAGGGGCTCTGTGAGGAAGTGGCAGATTTTCTCCGGTTGTGTATTTTCAAATTCTAGCGATCTCGAGCCGGTTTCTCAAACTTACCTACCCCACCTTTAAGTAAATTAAGATATATAAGGTATAATGAAACTTAGGTTACTAATGTGACCACGGTTCTTTGAGTCCGGGATGAACGCATTTACAGATACATGTCTTCCCTTCTCTTTATTTTATCTCATCAATGAAACCAAAGTTATCACGTTAACTGGTGTTTTATCAAAGAGATACATTGGAATTTTATTTTTACTTTGATCTAGAATTGTGCCATCAAAGGAGAGATAAATGATAGAGACATTCAATGATTTTGAGGACTTGAGATTATGATTTCTCCGGGTTTCAGACGTAAAAAACGAGTAAATATAGAAAACCCAGCCGAACGTAGTTTTCCTTTAGGTCGAACTCGGTATTCTGACTTTAGTCCAACTTGCAGGAGGAGACAGAGTTCAGAAGAGTTTCCACCGAGGACACACACTGATCCTCCTGGAGGATTTATTATCTGTTTCCTGTGAATTAAACAACTGGACAGCAACGAAAAGGCCAAACAAAAACACACGTCATCACAGAAACCTCCCTTTTAATCCAACACACACACACACACACACCCTACACACACACACCGTCCCGCCCTACAGCAGACACACACACACCGTCCCACCCTACAGCAGATACACACCCCCCCCCCACACACACACACACACACCGTCCCACCCTACAGCAGACACACACACACACCGTCCCACCCTACAGCAGATACACACACCCCCCCCCACACACACACACACACACACACCGTCCCCCCACACACACACACCGTCCCACCCTACAGCAGACACACACACATCTTATCTTATCATGCTGCAAACACACATCATCACAGACATCTCCCTTTTAATCCAACACAAACACCCACCCCCCCCCACACACACACACACACACACACACACACACACACACACACACACACACACACACACACACACACACACACACACACACACACCACACACACACACACACACACACACACACACACACACACACACACACACGCAGACAAACACGCACGTCTCACACACACACCATCCCACGCAACAGTAGACACACACACACACACACACACACACACACACACACACACACACACACACACACACACACACACACACACACACACACACACACACACACACACACACACACACACACACACACACACACACACACACACACACACACACCTTATCTCATGCTTTCCCAACATTCTCAGGAATCAGAAAGCACAGTGAATTCCCCAAATGGACTCTGGGTGTAATGTGTCCTCCCATTCTCAGTGTGCCAAGAAAGATCTCTATCCCAGCTCAAACAAGCTGTGCAACATTTTATTTTCAAACCACAGAAGCACACGCACAGATATGTTGTGTCCCAGAGGCTCTGCTGTCCCGCAAATGTCGTAATACGTTGGTATCTTTCAGCAATAATGGAGTAAGTTCCCGTCTGTCTTTGGAGCCTCCCTCCGGTTTGAAAGACTCACTGGCTCCAAAGTTTAAACAAATGAGATAACGAGAAACGTGGAAAAACTCTCCTTCTGACCCCAGTGCTTTTCTTTATTCACCATCATCATCATCACCATCATCAC